>NW_025536351.1:0-61136 GCF_020615455.1 Coregonus clupeaformis
AACAGGAGATCAGATCAGATCAGTGGAATAGCATGTGTGTCTGAACAATTATTCTCACCCCTGCTGGGAGCCTCTCTGACCCAAGGTCCCCTCGTCACTCCCTGCTGTGTGAGTGTGTGTGTGTGTGTGTGTGTGTGTGTGTGTGTGTGTGTGTTTGTGTGCACAGGCCAGGTGTGTGTGTGTGTTTGTGTGCGCAGGCCAGGTGTGTGTGTGTGTATTTGTGTGTGCAGGCCAGGTGTGTGTTTGTGTTTGTGTGCGCAGGCCAGGTGTGTGTGTGTGTGTGTGTTTGTGTGCGCAGGCCAGGTGTGTGTGTGTGTTTGTGTGCGCAGGCCAGGTGTGTGTGTGTTTGTCTGCGCAGGCCAGGTATGTGTTTGTGTTTGTGTGCGCAGGCCAGATGTGTGTGTGTGTGTTTGTGTGCGCAGGCCAGGTGTGTGTGCAGTCATATACTGCCCTTTTACCCACATATGAAAGAAGTGCGCTTTTGATTGGTTGCATCTCTTTTCTCTCTTGTAACTTCAAATACATCGAACTAGATCATTTCTCATAAACTCATGAATCTTGAAAAAAGTCCCAGGGGATGGGTCAGGGGAGGGGTCAGGGGAGGGGTCAGGGGAGGGGCAACTTCAGTTCGACTGTTTTTCAGTAGAGGAACAAAGTAGAAATGCAGGTTCAGTAGAAGCTTTGTGTGCTTGCTCAGCTGGCTGAATGTACTATTATTAACTAGTCTCCTGAGTGGCGCAGTGGTCTAAGGCACTGCATCGCAGTGCTAACTGTGCCTCTAGAGATCCTGGTTCGAATCCAGGCTCTGTCGCAGCCGGCCGCGACCGGGAGACTCATGGGCGGTGCACAATTGGGGTAGGGGAGGGAATGGCCGGCAGGGATGTAGCTCAGTTGATAGAGCATGGTGTTTGTAACGCCAGGGTTGTGGGTTTGATTCCCATGGGGGGCCAGTATAAAAAATATATGTATTCACTAACTGTAAGTCGCTCTGGATAAGAGCGTCTGCTAAATGCCTAAAATGTAATGTAACTGTTTACATAGTGAGATAATCTGAGTGTACAAAACATTCAGAACACCTGCTCTTTCCATCACATAGACTGACCAGGTGAATCCAGGTGAACGTTATGATCCCTTATTGATGTCCACTTCAAATCAGTGTAGATCAGGGGTGTCAAACGTACGGCCCGCGGGCCGGATCAGGCCCGCAAACGGGTTTAATCCGGCCCGCGAGATGATTTTGAAAAAATCAAACAAAAAAGATTTTTTTTTTTTTTTTAAGTATAGAAATGCGCTGCAATTTTTCAAGGCTCCAGCTTTATGTTGTATGTTGATCGTATTAAAACAAAGAAAACAATCTGAAGTTGTTGTTTTTAAGTTATATATACCATGACTTTTCCGGTCCGGCCCACTTGGGAATAGATTTTCCTCCATGTGGCCCCTGAGCTAAAATGAGTTTGACACCCCTGGTGTAGATGAAGGTGAGGAGACAGGTTAAAGAAGGATTTTTAAGTCTTGAGACAATTGAGACCTGGATTTTGTATGTGTGCCATTCAGAGGGCTGATACAGTCCAACCCCAGCAGTGGTTCAAGTAAAGATACATAACTAACTCCCTTTCATCTTTGTCTCTAGCTTGCTTAGCCTACAATGTGTGATGAGTGAGTGTGTTTTTGCAAAAAAATAAGGCCTATGTAAATAAATTATGGAGTATTTGGCTACACAAGCAGTAGAAAAGTATTAATGGAATTAAGGAGAATGTGGGGGGAGTGTGTGTGTGTATGTTTGAGTCCAAGCTGGCTGTAACCATCCGATTATGGGTACAGAAGACATCACACTACTGTCACGTCTCAAACTCCTCTCACACTCTCCTAGACCTGGTTGGACAAAACTCTCCTTGACAGATCACAGGGGTATGTGTGGGTTTGGCTGGTGTTGTGGAAAGTACAACCCCATCATAGTTTGCTCCCTGGCAGCCAATACTATTGCCTGTGGTGGGTGTTTGGTGTTTATTATATGGCTTGTGGTGAGGCCTGACAGGCAGCGGTATGGCTTGTGGTGTGGGGTGGCAGCCCCGTGGGGGTGTGTGGTGTTATATAGCCTGTACTAGCGGTATTGACTGTGCTGGGTGCTCGCCATCACTAGCAGAGCGGAGAGCCAGGGTGATTGTCTAGGACCTTTAATTTACCGCTCCTCGGTCCCACGGGCCACACTGTTGGGGGGTGGGGGTGGGGGTGGGAGTAGCAGGGCTCACAGGGAGAGACCCAGTTCACTAGTGGTCTTCAACCCTGGTCCTCTGGAGCTACAAGGTGAACATGCAGCCATATTGATGGTACTGCTGTACGTATCATGAATATAATGTATGATACTGGTAGAGGAGACAAGAGAAGAGGAAAGGAGAGGAGACGAGAGAGGAGAGAGAAGAGGAGAGGAGAGGAGAGGAGGGAGAGGAGAGGAGAGGAGAGGAGGAGAGGAGAGGAGAGGAGGGAGAGGAGAGGAGAGGGAGAGGAGAGAAGAGGGGGAGGAGGAGAGGAGAAGGGAGAGGAGAGGAGAGGGAGAGGGAGAGAGAAGAGAGGGAGAGGAGAGAGGAGAGGAGAGGGAGAGCGAGGCGAGACGAGAGCGAGAGGCGAGGACGACGAGAGGAGAGGAGAGGAGAGGAGAGGGAGAGGAGAGGGAGAGAGAGGAGGGAGAGGAGAGGAGAGGAGAGAGGAGAGAGAGGGAGAGGAGAGGAGAGGGAGAGAGGAGAGGGCGAGAGGAGGGAGAGGAGAGAGGAGAGGAGAGGCGAGCGACAAGAGGAGACGAGAGGAGAGAGAAGAGGAGAGAGGAGAGGAGGAGACGAGATGACACGAGAGAGGGGAGAGGAGACGAGAGAGGAGAGGTTAGAGAAGAGGAGAGGAGATGAGAGGAGAGGAAGAATTAGAGGAGAGCTCATTAGCAGATCAGAGAGTACTAATGACTACGCCCCAAACCGTCCGCTGTATCTCTGGGGTTCACTCTCCTGACCCAGATACACACTGGACCAGGGGGCAATAACAGATACTAGATAGCATCCGACTGGATACCAGCACAGAGAGAGGGCATACAGAGGATTAGCACAACTATGGCTTTGGGATCATCACCCAGTGTGCAGATTAATCCTCTAAAGTTTTTTATTTATGTGCGCATATCTCCCCTCCAACAACTCTCGCTATTGCCATCAATTTCTAGTTAAAATCATCCATCTAAGAGCACAATAATATAAATGTTTTTAATGAGTGAGAGTTGAGCCTGAGTGATCTGTCCATGACATAGACTGACCAGGTGAATCCAGGTGAAAGCTATTATCCCTTATTGATGTCACTTGTTAAATCCACTTCATTCAGTGTAGGTGAAGGGGAGGAGACAGGTTAAAGAAGGATTTTTAAAGCCTTCAGACAATTGAGACATGGATTGTGTATGTGTGCCATTCAGAGGGTGAATGGGCAAGACAAAATATGTAATTACTTTTGAACGGGGAATGGTAGTAGGTGCCAGGTGCACCGGTTTGTGTCAAGAACTGCAATGCTACTGTGTTTTTCACGCTCAACAGTTTCTCGTGTGTATCAAGAATGGTCCTTAACACAACTGTGGGAAGCATTGTAGGCAACATGGTTCAGCATCCCTGTGGAACACTTTTGACACCTTGTAGAGTCCATGCCCAATACATTGAGGCTGTTCTGAGGGTAAAAGAGGGTGCAACTCAATATTAGGATGGTGTTCCTAATGTTTTGTCTACTCAGTGTATAATATACAGTGGGGAAAAAAAGTATTTAGTCAGCCACCAATTGTGCAAGTTCTCCCACTTAAAAAGATGAGAGAGGCCTGTAATTTTCATCATAGGTACACGTCAACTATGACAGACAAAATGAGAAAAAAAAATCCAAACAATCACATTGTAGGATTTTTAATGAATTTATTTGCAAATTATGGTGGAAAATAAGTATTTGGTCAATAACAAAAGTTTCTCAATACTTTGTTATATACCCTTTGTTGGCAATGACACAGGTCAAACGTTTTCTGTAAGTCTTCACAAGGTTTTCACACACTGTTGTTGGTATTTTGGCCCATTCCTCCATGCAGATCTCCTCTAGAGCAATGATATTTTGGGGGCTGTCGCTGGGCAACACAGACTTTCAACTCCCTCCAAAGATTTTCTATGGGGTTGAGATCTGGAGACTGGCTAGGCCACTCCAGGACCTTGAAATGCTTCTTACGAAGCCACTCCTTCGTTGCCCGGGCAGTGTGTTTGGGATCATTGTCATGCTGAAAGACCCAGCCACGTTTCATCTTCAATGCCCTTGCTGATGGAAGGAGGTTTTCACTCAAAATCTCACGATACATGGCCCCATTCATTCTTTCCTTTACACGGATCAGTCGTCCTGGTCCCTTTGCAGAAAAACAGCCCCAAAGCATGATGTTTCCACCCCCATGCTTCACAGTAGGTATGGTGTTCTTTGGATGCAACTCAGCATTCTTTGTCCTCCAAACATGACGAGTTGAGTTTTTACCAAAAAGTTATATTTTGGTTTCATCTGACCATATGACATTCTTCCAATCCTCTTCTGGATCCAAATGCACTTTAGCAAACTTCAGACGGGCCTGGACATGTATTGGCTTAAGCAGGGATACACGTCTGGCACTGCAGGATTTGAGTCCCTGGTGGCGTAGTGTGTTACTGATGGTAGGCTTTGTTACTTTGGTCCCAGCTCTCTGCAGGTCATTCACTAGGTCCCCCTGTGTGGTTCTGGGATTTTTGCTCACCGTTCTTGTGATCATTTTGACCCCACAGGGTGAGATTTTGCATGGAGCCCCAGATCGAGGGAGATTATCAGTGGTCTTGTATGTCTTCCATTTCCTAATAATTGCTCCCACAGTTGATTTCTTCAAACCAAGCTGCTTACCTATTGCAGATTCAGTCTTCCCAGCCTGGTGCAGGTCTACAATTTTGTTTCTGGTGTCCTTTGACAGCTCTTTGGTCTTGGCCATAGTGGAGTTTGGAGTGTGACTGTTTGAGGTTGTGGACAGGTGTCTTTTATACTGATAACAAGTTCAAACAGGTGCCATTAATACAGGTAACGAGTGGAGGACAGAGGAGCCTCTTAAAGAAGAAGTTACAGGTCTGTGAGAGCCAGAAATCTTGCTTGTTTGTAGGTGACCAAATACTTATTTTCCACCATCATTTGCAAATAAATTCATAAAAAATCCTACAATGTGATTTTCTGGAGAAAAAAAATCTAAGTTTGGATGAAAATTACAGGCCTCTCTCACCTTTTTAAGTGGGAGAACTTGCACAATTGGTGGCTGACTAAATACTTTTTTCCCCCACTGTATTAGTGGTGTTGGTTGATGCTCGGAAGCAGAGAGCAGAAAGCATCTCCCCCGGGTGGACATTTTATCACCAGGCTGCAGCTTTCAGGAACCACAGGAGTACACAAATCTGGGCCAGCAATGCTGTGGCACTATTCATAGGCTATCTACACCCAAACAGAATAATAGATTTGAATTGTCAGCAGCAGATTATACATTATCCGTCTTCTGACCTCTTGCTGCTTGAAACTTGGAAATAGATTAAGACACTTTCCAGTGAGTTAAGTTAAAGTTTTTGTCAATGTAGCACCCCTAAAAACACTTCTTATATCCTGGGTTTTCCTCCCATCAATATTCTCTTTCAGCCCGACCCAGTAAGGTGAAAACAACTAGATGTAGTCTATAGAATCAGGTCACGATTGTGGTTTAGTGCTGATTCTGCCGGTTAAGGCCTCTTGTGCTCCCGTGACGACCCGTAAGTGATGACTCCATGGCAACAACCATGAGGGCCTCCTGTTTCCCCGAGACAGCAGAAAGAGAATGGGGGAGAGATTACCTCTCTACATGCAGAGAGAGAGAGAGAGAGACAGACAGAGACAGAGACAGAGACAGAGACAGAGACAGAGACAGAGACAGAGACAGAGACAGAGACAGAGACAGAGACAGAGACAGAGACAGAGACAGAGACAGAGAGATGTGGGGGGAGAGAGAGAGAGATAGACAGAGAGACAGAGACAGAGAGAGAGAGAGAGAGAGAGAGAGAGAGAGAGAGAGAGAGAGAGAGAGAGAGAGAGAGAGAGAGAGAGAGAGGGGGGCAGGGATGCAGAAGGTTGGGAGAAAGTAAAAGAGAGCGAGGGAGGAGAAGGGAGAGAGAATGAAAGGCAGAGACCACCTGTGCAGTCTGATTGTGATGACTGGTTATATGGTGGAGTGTCCTGACAGAAGACTGAGCAGGTGTGATGTGGAGGTTTGATCTCTCTCCCTGTCTTTTGCTCCTTTTCTCTCTCTGTCTCTTCATCCATCTATCTCTCTCCCTTCATCCATCTCTCTCTCTCCCTTCATCCATCTCTCTCTCCCTTCATCCATCTCTCTCTCCCTTCATCCATCTCTCTTTCTCCCTTCATCCATCTCTCTCTCTCTCTCTCTCTAGCTCTCACTTCATCCATCTCTCTCTCTCCCTTCATCCATCTCTCTCTCTCTCTCTCTAGCTCTCCCTTCATCCATCTCTCTCTCTCCCTTCATCCATCTCTCTCTCCCTTCATCCATCTCTCTCTCTCCCTTCTTCCATCTCTCTCTCTCTCTCTCTCTCTGTCCCTTCATCCATCTCTCTCTCTCCCTTCATCCATCTCTCTCTCCCTTCATCCATCTCTCTCTCCCTTCATCCATCTCTCTCTCCCTTCATCCAGCTCTCTCTCTCTGTCACACACAGCCAGCTGCTGTTCTGTTTCCATCTCATTGTCATTCTGAGGAGACGCCCGCCCTCCAAATCTATCTCCAGGGGAGCTGGGCTCTTATAGAGATTACACAGGACCATCAGGACCACACACACACACACACACACACACACACACACACACACACACACACACACACACACACACACACACACACACACACACACACACACACACACACACACACACACACACACACACACACACACACACACACACACACACACACACACACACACACACACCAGCCCCCCTCTTTTGTAAATCTATCTATTCCATATTGTTCTTTTAGCTGGTCTCATTGGTACATCATCTTCCTGCTGATGGGACTGTAGGTCAGAGGCAGAGGGCCTTTGGTGGAAGACATTGGATCCACGTCACTTCAGGTTACAGAAAGATAGGTAAAAAGTGAACGCTGAATAACGTTGAGCACACGTGTCCAGGCTTCTTGATGAGAGAAGTTGTTTAGGTGTTTGGTTGTTTGGTTGTTTAGTTGTTTGGTTGTTTGGTGGCAGTGCTTTTGTTTAGTTTCCCTTCAGACCCGAATGAGTGTGTCCTTATCTCTCTCTCTCCTACCCTCTCTCTCGCCTACTCTCTCTCTCTACTACCCTCTCTCTCTCCTACTCTCTCTCTCTCCTATCCTCTCTCTGTCTCCTACTCTCTCTCTCCTACCCTATCTCTCTCCTACCCTCTCTCTCTCATACCCTCTCCAGCTCCTACTCTCTCTCTCTCATACTCTCTCTCTCTCCTACCCTCTCTCTCTCTCTCTCTCTCCTACCCTCTCTCTATCCTACTCTCTCTCTCCCACCCTCTCTCTCTCCTACTTTCTCTCTCTCCTACCCTCTCTCTCCCCTACCCTCTATCTCTCCTACTCTCTCTCTCCTACTCTATATCTCTCTCCTACCCTCTCTCTCCTACCCTCTCTCTATCCTACTCTCTCTCTCTCTCTCCTACCCTCTCTCTCTACTACCCTCTCTCTTACGCCCTCTCTCTCTTCCCTCTCTCTCTTTCCTACCCTCTCTCTCCTACTCTCTCTCTTCTACTCCCTCTATCTCTCCTACCCTCTCTCCTACCCTCTCTCTCTCATACTCTCTCTCTCTCCTACCCTCTCTCTCACCTACACTCTCTCTCTCTCTCCTACTCTCTCTCTCTCCTACCTTCTCTCCTCCTACCCTCTCTCTCTCTCCTACCCTCTCTCTCTCCTACCATCTCTCTCCTACTCTCTCTCTCTCCTACTCTCTTTCTCTCCCCTACCCTCTCTCTCTCCTACCCTCTCTCTCTCCTACTCTCTCTCTCTCTCCTACCCTCTCTCTCTCCTCTCTCTCTCTCTCCTACCCTCCCTCTCTCCTTCCTTCTCTCTCTTCCCTTTTCTCTCCCCTACCTCTCTCTCCTACCCTCTCTCTCTCCTACTCTCTCTCTCTCCTACCCTCCCTCTCTCCTACCCTCTCTCTCTCCTACCCTCTCTCTCTTCTACTCTCTCTCTCTCCTACCCTCTCTCTGTCTCCTACTCTCTCTCTCCTACCCTCTCTCTCTCCTACCCTCTCTCTCCTACCCTCTCCAGCTCCTACTCTCTCTCTCTCCTACTCTCTCTCTCTCCCAACCTTTCTCTCCTACTCTCTCTCTCTCCTACTCTCTCTCTCCTACCCTCTCTCTCCTACTCTCTCACTCTCCTACCCTCTCTCTCTCCTACTATCTCTCTCTCCCACCCTCTCTCTCTCCTACTCTCTCTCTCTCCTACCCTCTCTCTCTCCTACCTTCTCTCTCTCCTACCCTCTCTCTCTCCTACTCTCTCTCTCTCCTACTCTCTCTCTCTCCTACTCTCTATCTCTCTCCTACCCTATCTCTCTCCTACTCTCTCTCTCTCTCTCTCCTACCCTCTCTCTCTCCTACCCTCTCTCTCTCCTACTCTCTCTCTCTCCTACCTTCTCTCTCTCCTACTCTCTCTCTCCTACCCTCTCTCTCTCCTACCCTCTCTCTCTCTCTCTCTCTCTCTCCTATCCTCCCTCTCTCCTACCCTCTCTCTCTCCTACCCTCTCTCTTCTGCCCTCTCTCTCCTACTCTCTCTCTCTCCTACCCTCTCTCTCCTACCCTCTCTCTCTACTACTCTCTCTCTCCTACCCTCTCTCTCTCTTACCCTCTCTCTCTCTCTCCTACTCTCTCTCTCTCCTACCTTCTCTCACTCCTACTCTCTCTCTCTCCTACCTTCTCTCTCTCCTACTCTCTCTCTCCTACCCTCTCTCTCTCCTACCCTCTCTCTCCTACTCTCTCTCTCTCCTACCCTCTCTCTCTCCTACTCTCTCTCTCTCCTACCTTCTCTCTCTCCTACTCTCTCTCTCCTACCCTCTCTCTCTCCTACCCTCTCTCTCTCCTACTCTCTCTCTCTCCTATCCTCCCTCTCTCCTACCCTCTCTCTCTCCTACCCTCTCTCTTCTGCCCTCTCTCTCCTACTCTCTCTCTCTCCTACCCTCTCTCTACTACTCTCTCTCTCCTACCCTCTCTCTCTCTTACCCTCTCTCTCTCTCCTACTCTCTCTCTCTCCTACCTTCTCTCACTCCTACTCTCTCTCTCTCCTACCTTCTCTCTCTCCTACTCTCTCTCTCCTACCCTCTCTCTCTCCTACCCTCTCTCTCTCCTACTCTCTCTCTCTCCTCCCCTCTCTCTCTCCTACTCTCTCTCTCTCCTACCCTCTCTCTCTCCTACTCTCTCTCTCTCTCTCTCTCCTACCCTCTCTCTCTCCCTACCCTCTCTCTCTCCTACTCTCTCTCTCTCCTACCTTCTCTCTCTCCTACTCTCTCTCTCCTACCCTCTCTCTCTCCTACCCTCTCTCTCTCTCCTACTCTCTCTCTCTCCTATCCTCCTCTCTCCTACCCTCTCTCTCTCCTACCCTCTCTCTTCTGCCCTCTCTCTCCTACTCTCTCTCTCTCCTACCCTCTCTCTCTCCTACTCTCTCTCTCCTACCCTCTCTCTCCCCTACCCTCTCTCTCCTACCCTCTCTCTCCTACTCTCTCTCTCTCCTACTCTCTCTATCTCTCCTACCGTCTCTCTCCTACCCTCTCTCTCTACTACTCTCTCTCTCCTACCCTCTCTCTCTCTTACCCTCTCTCTCTCTCTCCTACTCTCTCTCTCTCCTACCTTCTCTCACTCCTACTCTCTCTCTCTCTCTCTCTCCTACCCTCTCTCTCTCCTACCCTCTCTCTCTCTCTCCTACCCTCTCTCTCTCCTACTCTCTCTCTCTCCTGCCCTCCATCTCTCCTCTCCTGCCCTCCCCCCCTCTCTCCTGTCCTGCCCTCCTCCTCCTGCCCTCCCTCTCTCCTGCCCTCCCTCCCCTCCTTCCCTCTCCTGCCCTCCCTCTCTCCTGCCCTCCCTCCCTCTCTCCCTCACTCCCTCTCTCCTGTCCTGCCCTCACTCCTTCTCTCCTGCCCTCCCACTCTCTTGTCCTGGTTTCCTGCCCTCAAACATGTCCATCATGCAATCAACAAAATGGCGTTGGTCTGTCCAGTCAGCTCATTTTACCCAATCGTATTATACCCTTAACCTTATGAGGATGTGGTTTATGGTTAATATTATTGAACTAATGCATATCTCCCTATGTGAGGTCTGATGATCAGATTTTGAAACAACACAGTAAGGATCCCACTTCAGGTTACAGAAAGATAGGTAAAAAGTGAACGCTGAATAACGTTGAGCACACGTGTCCAGGCTTCTTGATGAGAGAAGTTGTTTAGGTGTTTGGTTGTTTGGTTGTTTAGTTGTTTGGTTGTTTGGTGGCAGTGCTTTTGTTTAGTTTCCCTTCAGACCCGAATGAGTGTGTCCTTATCTCTCTCTCTCCTACCCTCTCTCTCGCCTACTCTCTCTCTCTACTACCCTCTCTCTCTCCTACTCTCTCTCTCTCCTATCCTCTCTCTGTCTCCTACTCTCTCTCTCCTACCCTATCTCTCTCCTACCCTCTCTCTCTCATACCCTCTCCAGCTCCTACTCTCTCTCTCTCATACTCTCTCTCTCTCCTACCCTCTCTCCTACTCTCTCTCTCTCCTACCCTCTCTCTATCCTACTCTCTCTCTCCCACCCTCTCTCTCTCCTACTTTCTCTCTCTCCTACCCTCTCTCTCCCCTACCCTCTATCTCTCCTACTCTCTCTCTCCTACTCTATATCTCTCTCCTACCCTCTCTCTCCTACCCTCTCTCTATCCTACTCTCTCTCTCTCTCTCCTACCCTCTCTCTCTACTACCCTCTCTCTTACGCCCTCTCTCTCTTCCCTCTCTCTCTTTCCTACCCTCTCTCTCCTACTCTCTCTCTTCTACTCCCTCTATCTCTCCTACCCTCTCTCCTACCCTCTCTCTCTCATACTCTCTCTCTCTCCTACCCTCTCTCTCACCTACACTCTCTCTCTCTCTCCTACTCTCTCTCTCTCCTACCTTCTCTCACTCCTACCCTCTCTCTCTCTCCTACCCTCTCTCTCTCCTACCATCTCTCTCCTACTCTCTCTCTCTCCTACTCTCTTTCTCTCCCCTACCCTCTCTCTCTCCTACCCTCTCTCTCTCCTACTCTCTCTCTCCCTCCTACCCTCTCTCTCTCCTACTCTCTCTCTCTCCTACCCTCCCTCTCTCCTTCCTTCTCTCTCTTCCCTTTTCTCTCCCCTACCCTCTCTCTCCTACCCTCTCTCTCTCCTACTCTCTCTCTCTCCTACCCTCCCTCTCTCCTACCCTCTCTCTCTCCTACCCTCTCTCTCTTCTACTCTCTCTCTCTCCTACCCTCTCTCTGTCTCCTACTCTCTCTCTCCTACCCTCTCTCTCTCCTACCCTCTCTCTCCTACCCTCTCCAGCTCCTACTCTCTCTCTCCTACTCTCTCTCTCTCCCAACCTTTCTCTCCTACTCTCTCTCTCTCCTACTCTCTCTCTCCTACCCTCTCTCTCCTACTCTCTCACTCTCCTACCCTCTCTCTCTCCTACTATCTCTCTCTCCCACCCTCTCTCTCTCCTACTCTCTCTCTCTCTCTACCCTCTCTCTCTCCCTACCTTCTCTCTCTCCTACCCTCTCTCTCTCCTACTCTCTCTCTCTCCTACTCTCTCTCTCTCCTACTCTCTATCTCTCTCCCTACCCTATCTCTCTCCTACTCTCTCTCTCTCTCTCCCTACCCTATCTCTCTCCTACCCTCTCTCTCTCCTACTCTCTCTCTCTCCTACCTTCTCTCTCTCCTACTCTCTCTCTCCTACCCTCTCTCTCTCCTACCCTCTCTCTCCTACTCTCTCTCTCTCTCCTATCCTCCCTCTCTCCTACCCTCTCTCTCTCCTACCCTCTCTCTTCTGCCCTCTCTCTCCTACTCTCTCTCTCTCCTACCCTCTCTCTCCTACCCTCTCTCTCTACTACTCTCTCTCTCCTACCCTCTCTCTCTCTTACCCTCTCTCTCTCTCTCCTACTCTCTCTCTCTCTCCTACCTTCTCTCACTCCTACTCTCTCTCTCTCCTACCTTCTCTCTCTCCTACTCTCTCTCTCCTACCCTCTCTCTCTCCTACCCTCTCTCTCCTACTCTCTCTCTCTCCTACCCTCTCTCTCTCCTACTCTCTCTCTCTCCTACCTTCTCTCTCTCCTACTCTCTCTCTCTACCCTCTCTCTCTCCTACCCTCTCTCTCTCCTACTCTCTCTCTCTCCTATCCTCCCTCTCTCCTACCCTCTCTCTCTCCTACCCTCTCTCTTCTGCCCTCTCTCTCCTACTCTCTCTCTCTCCTACCCTCTCTCTCTACTACTCTCTCTCTCCTACCCTCTCTCTCTCTTACCCTCTCTCTCTCTCCTACTCTCTCTCTCTCCTACCTTCTCTCACTCCTACTCTCTCTCTCTCCTACCTTCTCTCTCTCCTACTCTCTCTCTCCTACCCTCTCTCTCTCCTACCCTCTCTCTCTCCTACTCTCTCTCTCCTACCCTCTCTCTCTCCTACTCTCTCTCTCTCCTACCCTCTCTCTCTCCTACTCTCTCTCTCTCTCTCTCCTACCCTCTCTCTCTCCTACCCTCTCTCTCTCCTACTCTCTCTCTCTCCTACCTTCTCTCTCTCCTACTCTCTCTCTCCTACCCTCTCTCTCTCCTACCCTCTCTCTCTCCTACTCTCTCTCTCTCCTATCCTCCCTCTCTCCTACCCTCTCTCTCTCCTACCCTCTCTCTTCTGCCCTCTCTCTCCTACTCTCTCTCTCTCCTACCCTCTCTCTCTCCTACTCTCTCTCTCCTACCCTCTCTCTCCCCTACCCTCTCTCTCCTACCCTCTCTCTCCTACTCTCTCTCTCTCCTACTCTCTCTATCTCTCCTACCGTCTCTCTCCTACCCTCTCTCTCTACTACTCTCTCTCTCCTACCCTCTCTCTCTCTTACCCTCTCTCTCTCTCTCCTACTCTCTCTCTCTCCTACCTTCTCTCACTCCTACTCTCTCTCTCTCTCTCTCTCCTACCCTCTCTCTCTCCTACCCTCTCTCTCTCTCTCCTACCCTCTCTCTCTCCTACTCTCTCTCTCTCCTGCCCTCCATCTCTCCTCTCCTGCCCTCCCCCTCTCTCCTGTCCTGCCCTCCCTCCCTCCTGCCCTCCCTCTCTCCTGCCCTCCCTCCCTCCTTCCCTCTCTCCTGCCCTCCCTCTCTCCTGCCCTCCCTCCCTCTCTCCCTCACTCCCTCTCTCCTGTCCTGCCCTCACTCCTTCTCTCCTGCCCTCCCACTCTCTTGTCCTGGTTTCCTGCCCTCAAACATGTCCATCATGCAATCAACAAAATGGCGTTGGTCTGTCCAGTCAGCTCATTTTACCCAATCGTATTATACCCTTAACCTTATGAGGATGTGGTTTATGGTTAATATTATTGAACTAATGCATATCTCCCTATGTGAGGTCTGATGATCAGATTTTGAAACAACACAGTAAGGATCCTTTTTATATTCATGAACTATAATGAACCAATATAGGACAGAAAACTAAAAGTCTTCTTAAATAAGGAACTAATTATAATAATATAGTCTATAAATGAATAAACAGTCCAGAGGAAAAATTTGCTTTACAGATGCCGTATCTTAATTTGATTATCCTGTTGTTGCAGGAATTTTCCTGCATAGCAGGAAATGCTCACTTTTAAAAACGCTTCTAAAGTTAGTAATATGCACTTAAACATTTTAGACTTGATTTCCCCTAATGAAAAATGTATCAACCCCTACAAAAAAATTTACATTGTGATGAGTGTGATAGAAGGAGTCAGGCACAGGAGGGTAAATCACCGAATACAGAGTTTATTTCGTCGTACACAATTGCGCTGGATAGCGACAAAACGAAAACAGGCACAGGGGAAAATATCTACCCTGGCTATACACGTGCACGGGATACTCCAACAATATACAGGCACAGGGGAAATATCTACCCCTGTAATACAAGGTGCAGTAGCTCCACCGAGCTCCACTATTCTCACAATAAACAATCACCTACAAGGACAAAGGGGACAGAGGGAACACTTATACACGTACTAATGAGGGGATAAGAACCAGGTGTGTGTAATAGACAAGACAAATGGAATGATGATATATGGAGCGGCAGTGGCTAGTAAGCCGGTGACGACAAACGCCGAAGCCTGCCCGAACAAGGAGGGGAGGCAGCCTCGGCGGAAGTCGTGACAGTACCCCCCACTTGAAGCGCAGCTCCAGCAGCGCGCCGACCCCGGCCTCGGGGACGGCCAGGAGGATGCGGAGCAGGTCGAGCCAGATGGCGACGGTGGAAATCCCGCAACAAGGAGGGATTGAGGATGTCCATCACCGGAACCCAGCACCGTTCCTCCGGACCGTACCCCTCCCACTCCACGAGGTACTGAAGGCCCCCACCCAACGCCTCGAATCCAGGATGGAACGGACAGAGTACGCCGGGGCCCTCTCGATGTCCAGAGGAGGTGGAGGAACCTCCCGCACCTCAGACTCCTGGAGTGGACCAACCACCACCGGCCTGAGGAGAGACACATGAAACGTGGGGTTTGTACGGTAATCAGGGGGAAGTAATAACCTATAAGTGACCTCGTTGATTCTCCTCAGGACTTTGAACGGCCCCACAAACCGCGGGCTCAGCTTCCAGCAGGGCAGGCGGAGGGGCAGATTCCGGGTCGAGAGCCAGACCCGATCCCCCGGTACGAAGAACGGGGCCTCACTGCGGTGGTGGTCAGAGTTGGCCTTCTGACTAGGCACGGCGCGCTGGAGGTGAACGTGGGCAGCGTCCCACGTCTCCTCCGCACGCCGAAACCAGTCATCCACCGCAGGAGCCTCGGTCTGGCTGTGGTGCCACGGTGCCAGAACCGGTTGGTAACCTAAAACACATTGGAATGGCATTAGGTTAGTAGAGGAGTGGCGGAGAGAGTTCTGGGCATATTCTGCCCATGGCAAGAACACCGACCACTCCCCCGGCCGGTCCTGGCAGTAGGACCGCAGGAACCTACCCACATCCTGATTTACCCGTTTCACCTGCCCATTTGACTCGGGGTGGAACCCAGAGGTCAGGCTGACGGAGACCCCCAGACGTTCCATGAACGCCTTCCAGACCTTGGATGTGAATTGGGGACCTCGGTCGGACACTATATCCTCTGGTACCCCGTAGTGCCGGAAGACGTGAGTAAACAGGGCCTCCGCAGTTTGCAGGGCCGTGGGGAGACCGGGCAGGTGGTCCGTCCAGATGAGGAAAGGGTGTTTCGCACCTTCGAGCCAATGCCTCCACCTGGTCAAAGCTCAGACAACAGCCAACAGCTCCCGATCACCAACATCGTAGTTCTTCTTAGAGAAGAAGGCACAGGGGCGGAGCTTTGGTGGCATGCCCGAGCATGGGGACAGGACAGCGCCTATCCCTACCTCGGACGCATCCACCTCCACTACGAATGGTAGTGATGGATCGGGTTGGGCCAGTACCGGGGCTGAGGTGAACAGACCCTGCAGTCTACTGAAGGCCAGGTCAGCCTCAGCAGACCAGCGGAGCCGGGATGGCCCACCCTTCAACAGGGATGTAATGGGAGCTGCGACCTTGCCAAAGCCCTGGATAAACCTTCGATAGTAGTTGGCGAAGCCAAGGAAGCACTGCACCTCCTAATTACACACGGCTGAAATGCGATCTCCCGCCATCTCCACACCTGAGGTGGTAATGCGGTATCCGAGGAAGGAGACGGACTGCTGGGAAAAAATACACTTCTCTGCCTTGGCATAAAGGTCATTTTCCAACAGTCGGGCCAGCACTTTGCGAACCAGGAACACATGCTCGGCACGCATGGCGGAATACACCAGGATGTCATCGATGTAGACCACCACACCGCGACCAAGCATGTCCTGAAACACCTCATTCACAAAGGACTGGAAGACGGAGGGGCATTCATCAAACCGTAGGGCATCACCAGGTATTCATAATGCCCCGTGGTTGTGCTGAATGCTGTCTTCCACTCATCCCCCTCCCGAACACGCACCAGGTTGTATGCACTCCTGAGATATAATTTGGTGAAGAAGCGCGCCCCATGCATTGACTCAATCACTGAAGGAATGAGGGACAATCACCCACAAGGACAAGGGGGCAGAGGGAAGACTTATACATGGCCTAATGAGGGGATAAGAACCAGGTGTGTGTAATTGACAAGACAAGACAAATGGAATGATGATATATGGAGCGGCAGTGGCTAGTAAGCCGGTGACGACGAACGCCAAAGCCTGCCCGAACGAGGAGGGATGATGGGAGCCAGTTATTAACTATAATCTACATAATAATTCCCTTACTGTAGGATTATTTCCCTGCTGTAGCAAACTGGCTTTTTTAAGTTCCTACATCTATACTGAACAAAAATATAAACGCAACGTGCAACAATTTCAAAGATTTTAAGGAAATCAGTCAATTGAAATAAATTCATTAGGCCTTAATCTATGGATTTCACATGACTGGGGATACAGATATGCATCTGTTAGTCACAGATACCTTTAAAAAACGGTAGGGGCATGGATCAGAAAACCAGTCAGTATCTGGTGTAACCACCATTTACCTCACACATCTCCTTCACATAGAGTTGATAAGGCTGTTGATTGTGGCCTGTGGAATGTTGTCCCGCTCCTCTTCAATGGCTGTGCGAAGTTGCAGATATTGGCGGGAACTGGAACAGGCTGTTGTACACGTAAATCCAGACCATCCCAAACATGCCCAATGGGTGATATGTCTGGTGAGTATACAGTCCATGGAAGAATTGGGAAATGTTCAGCTTCCAGGTATTGTGTACAGATTTTAACCAGGTAAGCCAGTTGAGAACAAGTTCTCATTTACAACTGCGACCTGGCCAAGATAAAGCAAAGCAGTGCGATAAAAACAACAACACAGAGTTACATATGGGGTAAACAAAACATAAAGTCAAAAATACAACAGAAAATATATATACAGTGTGTGCAAATGTAGTAAATTATGGAGGTAAGGTAATAAATAGGCCATAGTGCAAAATAGTTACAATTTCGTATTATCACTGGAATGATAGAGCAGTTGGAGGCTACAGAAGGAGTGTTGTATGGTGTTGAAGCTCGTTTGGAGGTTTGTTAACACAGTGTCCAATGAAGGGCCAGATGTATACAAAATGGTGTTGTCCGAATAGAGGTGGATCCGAGCGTCACCAGCAGCAAGAGCAACATCATTGATATACACAGAGAATAGAGTCAGCCTGAGAATTGAACTCTATCTGAGAAGTAGTTGGTGAACCAGGCGAGGCAGTTATTTGAGAAACCAAGGCTATTTAGTCTGCCAATAAGAATGCAGTGGTTGACAGAGTCGAAAGCCTTGGCCAGGTCGATGAAGACGGCTGCGCAGTACTGTCTATTATCGATCGCGGTTATAATATCGTTTAGGACCTTGAGCGTGGCTGAGGCGCACCCATGCCCAGCTCGGAAACCGGATTGCATAGCGGAGAAGGTACGGTGGGATTCGAAATGGTCGGTGATCTGTTTGTTAACTTGGCTTTCAAAAACTTTCGAAAGGCAGGGCAGGATGGATATAGGTCTGTAACAGTTTGGATCTAGAGTATCACCCCCTTTGAAGAGGGGGATGACCGCGGCAGCTTTCCAATCTCTGGGGATATCAGACGTTACGAAAGTGATCCTTGCGACATGGGGCCGTGTATTATCATGCTGAAACATGAGGTGATGGTGGCAGATGAATGGCACGACATTGGGCCTCGGGATCTCGTCACGGTATCTCTGAGCATTCAAATTGCCATCGATAAAATGCAATTGTGTTCGTTGTCCTTATGCCTGCCCATACCATAACCCAATTGCCACCATGGGGCACTTTGTTCACAACGCTTACATCAGCAAACTGCTCTCCCACACAACACTATACACGTGGTCTGCGGTTGTGAGGCCAGTTGGATGTATTGGTAGAGAAATGAACATTCAATTCTCTGGCAACAGATCTGGTGGACATTCCTGCAGTCAGCATGCCAATTGCACATGCCCTCACTTGAGATATCTGTGACACTGTGTTGTGTGACAAAACTGCACATTTTAGAGTGGCCTTTTATTGTCCCCAGCACAAGGTGCACCTGTGTAATGATCATGCTGTTTAATGAGCTTCTTGATATGCCACACCTGTCAGGTGGATGGATTATCTTGGCAGAGGAGAAACGCTCACGAACAGGGATGTAAACAAATTTGTGCACAAAATCAGAGAGAAGTAAGCTTTTTGTGCTTATGGAAAATGTCTGGGATCTTTTATTTCAGCTCATGAAACATGAGACCAACACTACATGTTGCGTTCATATTTTTGTTCAGTATATATGGTTGAAACACAGTTTTTCATTAAGAGACAAACTTATCTTGAATAATGTGTTGATTAATGATGGTGAATCATATCTCAATGATACTGATGTTATTAGCCATAGAAGAGCAACCATGCATTATGTGTTGCTTCATTAGAAGCTGTGTTACTGATCATTGTACCGTTTAGGGTGAAGATGATGATGTATTGAGGAGAAGTTCTGTTATGAGCATTAGGAACACCTTTCACCTGGTCAGTCTATGTCGTGGAAGGAACAGGTGTTCTTAATGTTTTGTACACTCAGTGTACATGCTCTGGTTGTCTTTCTGTATAAATATGTATATGTGGATTCATAAGTAGAAACAGGTAGATTACTTCAATCTCTACTATCAAGCATCAAGCAATGAAACCCCTTCTACTCAGCGAAAACATATCCAAAGGTTTTGACCCATATCCAAAGGTTTTGACCCATCATCATATTTAAAGAAACATTATGAGACAATGTTGGGAAAGTGCCGATGTCTTTTACAGTAAACATCCATTACAGTTGTCTCTCTCTCTATAATCCTCTGTTCAGGGAAAATAGTCAATTTCAGGCAGCTGTCCTGGATCACCGACCTGTCCCAGCACAGGAATACCACATTAAAGCAATAGAGGAGAGGAGAGGCTTCACCGTAAAGCAGATTATGTAATGAAACTAGGAGATTTACACCCTCTGAGCAGGGGAATCAGGTACTGTACAATCACCTCTTCTACACTGTGTGTGTGTGTGTGTGTGTGTGTGTGTGTGTGTGTGTGTGTGTGTGTGTGTGTGTGTGTGTGTGTGCGTGCGTGCGTGTTTGAGATTGTGCTCCTTCTCTCTCTAGATAAACAGGTACAAGCCGTAGGACAGGGCTGTTTTAATAGGCAGTGTATGAAAATACTTTGAAGGGGTTGACAACCCACCTGCTGTGACAGTGAGCTTGTGAAGGCTTTGAAGGGCTTGATGAGGGCTATGTCTGGTGAGTATACAGTCCATGGAAGAACTGGGAAATGTTCAGCTTCCAGGTATTGTGTACAGATTTTTATTTATATTTTTTATTTCACCTTTATTTAACCAGGTAAGCCAGTTGAGAACAAGTTCTCATTTACAACTGCGACCTGGCCAAGATAAAGCAAAGCAGTGCGATAAAAACAACAACACAGAGTTACATATGGGGTAAAGCAAAACATAAAGTCAAAAATACAACAGAAAATATATATACAGTGTGTGCGAATGTAGTAAATTATGGAGGTAAATAGGCCATAGTGCAAAATAGTTACAATTTCGTGTTAACACTGGAATGATAGATGTGCAAAAGATGATGTGCAAATAGAGATACTGGGGTGCAAAAGAGCAAAATAAATAACAATATGGGGATGAGGTAGTTGGGTGGGCTAATTTCAGATGGGCTGTGTACAGGTGCAGTGATCGGTAAGCTGCTCTGACAACTGATGCTTAAAGTTAGTGAGGGAGATAAGAGTCTCCAGCTTCAGAGGTTTTTGCAGTTCATTCCAGTCATTGGCAGCAGAGAACTGGAAGGAATGGTGGCCAAAGGAGGTGTTGGCTTTGGATTTACACCCTCCTTCTCTCTCTAGATACAGTGGGGAAAGAAAGTATTTAGTCAGTCACCAATTGTGCAAGTTCACCCACTTAAAAAGATGAGAGAGGCCTGTGATTTTCATCATAGGTACACGTCAACTATGACGGACAAATTGAGAAAAAAATCCAGAAAATCACATTGTAGGATTTTTTAATGAATTTATTTGCAAATTATGGTGGAAAATAAGTATTTGGTCACCTACAAACAAGCAAGATTTCTGGCTCTCACAGACCTGTAACTTCTTCTTTAAGAGGCTCCTCTGTCCTCCACTCGTTACCTGTATTAATGGCACCTGTTTGAACTTATCAGTATAAAAGACACCTGTCCACAACCTCAAACAGTCACACTCCAAACTCCACTATGGCCAAGACCAAAGAGCTGTCAAAGGACACCAGAAACAAAATTGTAGACCTGCACCAGGCTGGGAAGACTGAATCTGCAATAGGTAAGCAGCTTGGTTTGAAGAAATCAACTGTGGGAGCAATTATTAGGAAATGGAAGACATACAAGGCCACTGATAATCTCCCTCGATCTGGGGCTCCACGCAAGATCTCACACGGTGGGGTCAAAATGATCACAAGAACGGTGAGCAAAAATTCCAGAACAACACGGGGGGACCTAGTGAATGACCTGCAGAGAGCTGGGACCAAAGTAACAAAGCCTACCATCAGTAACACACTACGCCGCCAGGGACTCAAATCCTGCAGTGCCAGACGTGTCCCCCTGCTTAAGCCAGTACATGTCCAGGCCCGTCTGAAGTTTGCTAGAGTGCATTTGGATGATCCAGAAGAGGATTGGGAGAATGTCATATGGTCAGATGAAACCAAAATATAACTTTTTGGTAAAAACTCAACTCAGTCGTGTTTGGAGGACAAAGAATGCTGAGTTGCATCCAAAGAACACCATACCTACTGTGAAGCATAGGGGTGGAAACATCATGCTTTGGGGGTTGTTTTTCTGCAAAGGGACCAGGACGACTGATACGTGTAAAGGAAAGAATGAATGGGGCCATGTATCGTGAGATTTTGAGTGAAAACCTCCTTCCATCAGCAAGGGCATTGAAGATGAAACGTGGCTGGGTCTTTCAGCATGACAATGATCCCAAACACACTGCCCGGGCAACGAAGGAGTGGCTTCGTAAGAAGCATTTCAAGGTCCTGGAGTGGCCTAGCCAGTCTCCAGATCTCAACCCCATAGAAAATCTTTGGAGGGATTTGAAAGTCCGTGTTGCCCAGCGACAGCCCCAAAACATCACTGCTCTAGAGGAGATCTGCATGGAGGAATGGGCCAAAATACCAGCAACAGTGTGTGAAAACCTTGTGAAAACTTACAGAAAACGTTTGACCTGTGTCATTGCCAACAAAAGGTATATAACAAAGTATTGAGAAACTTTTGTTATTGACCAAATACTTATTTTCCACCATAATTTGCAAATAAATAATTTAAAAATCCTACAATGTGATTTTCTGGATTTTTTTCTCAAAATTTTCTGTCATAGTTGACGTGTACCTATGATGAAAATTACAGGCCTCTCTCATCTTTTTAAGTGGGAGAACTTGCACAATTGGTGGCTGACTAAATACTTTTTCCCCCCACTGTAAACAGGTACAAGCCGCAGGACAGGGCTGTTTTAATAGGCAGTGTATGAAAATACTTTGAAAGGGTTGACAACCCACCTGCTGTGACAGTGAGCTTGTGAGAACACACAGGAAGAGAAAGGTGCACAGGACGTTAGAGAGTACATCACTCAGTTTATCTTCCCGTTAGAGACTGCATCACCCAGTTTATCTTCCTGTTAGAGAGTACATCACCCAGTTTATCTCCCCGTTAGAGACTACATCACCCAGTTTATCTTCCTGTTAGAGACTACATCACCCAGTTGATCTTCCTGTTAGAGAGTACATCACCCATTTTAAGAGGCCCTTGTTAAACACACCCTGGCATGCCCTAACTTTAGCATGAATTCTGCTGTCCCGTTGGCTACTGTGGGGGGGTCGGGGGCACAGCAGTCCTTGTGATGTACCAGGGGTCCTACGTTCTACAGGGTCGCACTCTACAGGGTCCTATTCTACAGGGTCATACTCTACAGGGTCCTATTCTACAGGGTCATACTCTACAGGGTCCAATTCTACAGGGTCATACTCTACAGGGTCCTATTCTACAGGGTCATACTCTACAGGGTCCTATTCTACAGGGTCGTACTCTACAGGGTCCTACTCCACATGTTCCTATTCTACAGGGTCGTACTCTACAGGGCATATTCTAAAGGATCCTACTCTATAGGGTCCCATTCTACAGGGTCATATTCTACACGGTCCTACTCCACAGGGTCCTACTCCACATGTTCCTATTCTACATGGTCGTACTCTACATGGCATATTCTACAGGGTCGTACTCTGCAGGGTCATACTTTACAGGGTCGTCATCTACAGGGTCCTATTCTACAGGGTCATACTCCACAGGGTCATACTTTACAGGGTCGTAATTTACATGGCATATTCTACAGGGTTGTACTCCACAGGGTCCTACTTTACAGGGTCCTACACTGTAAAAAATAATGTGCTTGTTCTACTTTAAAAAATGTACGCAACTATTTGCATCAGGTTTTTGAGTATTTCCAACATGATGTATTTTATGTATAATATACTTTGCTTTTAGTGTTTCACAAACAATATTATATTAAGTGCAAATAACTTACAGCATCTAAAAAATTGGATGGTCTAACTTAATTTTATGATTCACACAACCGTTGTTGTAAATTGGATCCACTTAATCTTTCTGAATAGTTACTTATGGTAATCAGGTTTGTAAAATATATTTAAATTACGTTTCTATAACTTGAAATATACTAAAAAAGCTGATGCAAATAGTTGCCTCAATTTCTTTTGGAAAATTTACTCAAAATGATTTGCTTGATGCAACAACACCTACATGATAATATGCATAAAAGTAACAAACATATTTACATTTTAGTCATTTAGCAGACGCTCTTATCCAGAGCGACTTACAGTAGTGACTGCATACATTTTCATACTTTTTCAAACATCAGAGGAATTTTGAAACTTCACATTTATTGCTTACTTCTTTTATTTGAAGTGCAATGTGTTTCTGCAAAAGAAATAAACTGGCAAAATAATTAAGTTTCATGCAAAGTCAACAAAAGGGACATTTCATCACTTTTCAACCTCATAATTGCAGTTCCGATTTTAGCATGTAAATCTTGGTGGGGGAAAAAAGAAATTGGGGGGGGGGGATACATGCCAGCAAAGCCACTGCACAACACAACACTAAACATAATCTCCACCTCAAAAGTATATTTCAGTTATTTGGGGTAGCTTAGTTTGTGTTGTGGAAAGAACAGCTGCCTTGCTCAGTAACATGGACTCTTTACAACATGATTCAACTTTGTTGCTCCTTGTTTTAGCAAAGTGATGTAGCAAAAAAGTATCATGAAATATATGCACCCCGATCGATGGCTTACCAAAACAAAAATAGAACACACTGACTTAACTAGAGAAATACCAGCGAAAGTAAACACAGAACAGCATACTGACACAGTCTCTAATTTCAGTCTTCGGATGCCTAGGTAATAGCTGCACCTTCAATGTTAAATGCTTGCCATTTAGGCCAGTATTTCCCAACCACCAGAGTTTTCTACTGGGCCTTGGCATAACAAGTAAAATAAAAAATCCCCTAGCACATGGGATTGGGTAGATGGTTTTGGGAACCCCCGATTTAGGCAAGTAATTGTTGTGGAAACTTGTCACTGTACTTTATTAAAAATCAAAGTTCTTACAGAGTTTTTGTAGAAATGTTAAAGGAAAAACTTTAACATTTCTTTATTACAATGGACTAAGCCGGGGTGATTTGCAAAGCATCCTCCCTTCTCTCTCTCTGCTCCCCATCTATGTAGTCCCATTCACATCCCTCCTAGCTCAAAACCCCTCCCTCTTGGGTTCTCCTAGCATTATCTTCAGTTTCCCGCTCTCTATCGCTCCACCCACTAAATTAGCTAAATTTAACTGTTATTCAGTTCAGAATCAATAGTAATACAATCAATCAATCCCTTATCTTGCAAAAACACTCATGTTTAGTTTAAACTCTGTCCAACCACAGCTCTCCCGAGCTTGACCTGAAGATTGATTGTTGGACATGACAGGTTCACACTTAATCTTTCAAACATACCCAAACCTACTCCTCTTCCCTCCCATCATGCTGTAATTACTCATGACTAGCCTAAATGCTGTTCAATTTTGGCTCTGCTCTCAGAACCTTTGTTTGAGGAGAGATGCATTAGGCAACAGTCTGGTTTCAGTCTCTGATAAGGTAAGACAGCCATGGATTAGGTAAGAGCTAGCAATTAGACCCTAGGTCAGATCCCCATTTCACACATACACAAGCCCAGTGAAAGGAACCATTCTTAGTTATTGCCTAGCAACAGAGACGTCCGTGATTTAACTTTGTTTAGCACATAGTTCACAAAAATCCCCCTCATAATTTGGTCCTCAGAGTTTGGATCTGGTGGGAGGCTATCAATAGTTTTTTGGGGGGTAGCTTTGGTTTAAGCAATAGATAAGGGCCATAAGCAAGGAATACCAGCCAGTACCTTGGCTCCTTCAATGCAGATCCCATGCTCACCACGAACACCTTAAGCACATGCTGAGCGAGGTCCTCTTGGATCATGTTTGTCGTCTGCGTCCTGAGAAGTTTAAAACAATAAAGTACATGTACATAGACAAGGTCTATTAGATCCAGGAAATCAAGCTGTGCAACTTGAGGAAGGAGGAGAGAAAGATGAGGGACACAAAGGGACATAGCTAAATAAATATAGCTATGAAATATAAATAAATAAATGTTTTACCTTGTATTCCTTGATAAGGTCCTCGACCCTTTCGCCGAGGTATATCATCAAGCCACGGATCACCCAGTCTCTTCTTTCCTCTGTGGTGTTGCACTGTCATGTGGGAATAAACATTAGTTGTATTTAGTACAGGCAGCTGAATAAATGTCACCAAATGTAATTATTGACTGTGCTGTGAAAGTCTCTTAAGTGTATATACCCTGTACGGCACTTCCAGGAGGCCCTGCAACTCCTCCTTTACAGCACCTCCTTTTGACTTGAACAAGGACAACAGCCTTGGGGTGTGTTGGTCCAGTTTCCCCATGAAGGTGGACTGAAGTCGGGCGGTCGTGATTCTTCGGAACTCCTCCTCAATCTGTGAGAGAGAGAATGAGAAAGAGACAGAGAAAAAGAGAGAGAGACCATAATATATATAATATAATATTTAGCAGACGCTTTTATCCAAAGCGACTTACAGTCATGCGGGCATATATATTTTTTCTGTATGGGTGGTCCCGGGGATCCAACCCACTACCCTAGCGTTACAAGCGCCATGCTCTACCAGCTGAGCTACAGAGGACCGCATACTGACCACAGACCACATACTGATGCATGTGATAAGAATCTCAAGTCAAGACAACAAAGAATCATCATCAATCTTTACGTTCATGATTTATCATTATAATTCAACTGTAATTGTATCTGAGTAGGCTGGAACAGGGCTGGACATTTTTTTATTTGAAGGCACTCACAGGAGGGCTCTGCATGACATCTTGTCTTCTATGTGAGAAGCTCTTGGCACTCACAGGAGGGCTCTGCATGACATCTTGTCTTCTATGTGAGAAGGTCTTGGCACTCACAGGGAGGGCTCTGCATGACATCTTGTCTTCTATGTGAGAAGGTCTTGGCACTCACAGGAGGGCTCTGCATGACATCTTGTCTTCTATGTGAGAAGGTCTTGGCACTCACAGGAGGGCTCTGCATGACATCTTGTCTTCTATGTGAGTGGGTCTTGGCACTCACAGGAGGGCTCTGCATGACATCTTGTCTTCTATGTGAGTGGGTCTTGGCACTCACAGGAGGGCTCTGCATGACATCTTGTCTTCTATGTGAGAAGGTCTTGGCACTCACAGTAGGGCTCTGCATGACATCTTGTCTTCTATGTGAGAAGGTCTTGGCACTCACAGGAGGGTTCTGCATGACATCTTGTCTTCTATGTGAGAAGCTCTTGGCACTCACAGGAGGGCTCTGCATGACATCTTGTCTTCTATGTGAGAAGGTCTTGGCACTCACAGGAGGGCTCTGCATGACATCTTGTCTTCTATGTGAGAAGGTCTTGGCACTCACAGGAGGGCTCTGCATGACATTTTGTCTTATATGTGAGAAGGTCTTGGCCATTCATTCACTCGCACTGTTTCTGTTGTCTCGTTTTTGTACATCGCTGAGTAGCTCTACTCTCTCCTTCTCTAGTGTCTCTTCGTGTCTCTTCTGTCTCACCAATGGGATGGGGCGGGAGGTCGGAGTTCTTTTCGTCTGTTGGTTTTCTCTTGATAGAGTTCACATCCAGCTCTGGGCATCCGATTATTCTCAGTTTTTCTCCGTAATTGCCCATCTTATTCTTCAGGCTGCATTGCCACCTGGATGACCCTTAAGTCATACAGCCAAGTATTTAAGTCTGTATGGCTCTTTAAGGTACGGGTGCTTTTGTACCAAGGCTTCAGCATACTTGGCATATCTCTAGACTTGAAGGATAGGCCGTAAACTGGAATATACTGTAGACTTGAAGGATAGGCCATAAACTGGAATATACTGTAGACTTGAAGGATAGTCTGTAAACTGGAATATACTGTAGACTTGAAGGATAGGCCGTAAACTGGAATATACTGTAGACTTGAAGGATAGTCTGTAAACTGGAATATACTGTAGACTTGAAGGATAGGCTGTAAACTGGAATATACTGTAGACTTGAAGGATAGGCCGTTTACTGGAATATACTGTAGACTTGAAGGATAGTCTGTAAACTGGAATATACTGTAGACTTGAAGGATAGGCTGTAAACTGGAAAATACTGTAGACTTGAAGGATAGTCTGTAAACTGGAATATACTGTGGACTTGAAGGATAGGCTGTAAACTGGAAAATACTGTAGACTTGAAGGATAGGCTATAAACTGGAATATACTTTCAGACAGTCTCTCCAGGATGTCGGACTTCACACCCGGACTGTTGAGTAGTGTTCCATCCTTTCAGTATGCTTCATTTGCTGCCTCAAGAACAAGCTCTGTGTCGTAAGCAAAGCGAGGAAATTCAAACTGAGATGGCCAAGGATGTAAACGTTGGGAAGAGGTAGTCTCTGGACAGGACAATATCACAGTGTCACAGGAGCCAGAGGAGCACGTGTCATCCGATAGCATGGCAGAGCTGGTGTCCAATACGTCTTGTAGATTCAGACTAAAAACTGTGTGTGGGGGGGGGCTTTGTCCTTAATGTCATCACCGTACTGTAGACTAACATCCCTGTGGAACTGAAATGTCTCTCACACAATTGAGGTAAGTTAGGCGACGTTAGCAGGTATTCCACTGTATATCAGGTTTCTCCTACATGACCCGCAGTCTGGCAGACACTTCCTGTTGTATAAAGACAGAGATCCTGTAACAAAAATAAAAGGCATGCTAGTTATCATATTGGCAATTCTCAGTAAAAAGGGTTATCGGTATCCCATTCAATCACAAGTAAAGTGCTGCTTAATAGTTCAATATCAGACGTTAGCAGGTATTCCACTGTATATCAGGTTTCTCCTACATGACCCGCAGTCTGGCAGACACTTCCTGTTGTATAAAGACAGAGATCCTGTAACAAAAATAAAAGGCATGCTAGTTATCATATTGGCAATTCTCAGTAAAAAGGGTTATCGGTATCCCATTCAATCACAAGTAAAGTGCTGCTTAATAGTTCAATATCAGACCTCTTATTTTGAAAACATGTCCAAGACTCCTTACAAACATTTAAATTATATGCAAAATGTACATCTAAAACAGTTGTATGACCAGTGTAGAGTTTTTCATCCCAATATGATGTATGTTGGGAGGAATAGACCTTCAGGGTAATATCAAAAGTTCAAATGCATGACTCAGTCTCCTGAGTGGTGCAGTGGTCTAAGGCACTGCATCGCAGTGCTAACTGTGCCGCTAGAGATCCTGGTTTGAATCCAGGCTCTGTCGCAGCCGGCCGCGACCGGGAGACTCATGGGCGGTGCACAATTGGCCCAGGGTAGGGGAGGGAATGGCCGGCAGGGATGTTGATAGAGCATGGTGTTTGCAACGCCAGGGTTGTGGGTTCGATTCCCACGGGGGGCCAGTATAAAAAATAAAATATGTATTCACTAACTGTAAGTTGCTCTGGATAAGAGCGTCTGCTAAATGACTGAAATGTAAATATTCAAATCATGTCAGTTAATATCAAAATAATGTTACCTGATACGGTAGGTATATGTGACGCTTCAGGGTGACCATGCGCTTTTGCCCTAAAGCGTATGCTGCTAATGGATAGATGTCTGCCAATTCCTTTTGCTCAAAGACTTTAACCTTCCTTATAGATTCCAGTTGAAAACCCCTAAGGTGCTCTTTGTACCACGCATAATGTCATTTGACAATAAAAGCCAGTTTGCCATGAACAACGATCATTAGAAGTATTTCTACAAAGTCCGGAAGTCCTCCAGTGGACCCGTGGGCCAAGGTCATTTCGACCGAGTAATTGGTACCATTGCAGGAAATTGTGTTTGACAACTGAACACGTCTCATCTGGAAATGGTCTTCCCACTACTTCCTTTATGTTGTCCTTTTAACACTTCTAAAGCCACTGTGACAGCTTTGTGACAGAGAGGGCAGGTTTGACAACATCTGTGCCATACAGATAGTGTGCAGGCATTAGTTGATGCTTAGCTGCAAGAGACAGTAAAATGTTTTGAATGCTGTTGGTCTGTCGAACAATTTGCATAAAAATGTTGTGTTTAATTTCGAGGCGCATAGACCGCAAAGCTATCAGGGGTCCAAATGCCTTTATCAGTTGTGGGCAGTGTTCAATAAAATGATGCTTTGGGATAAGTCTTTCCTGAGGGAAAACCTCCAAGAATCTATGCCTGTGCTCAGATATCTTTGTGTCAAGGTACCAAATAGTCTCCTCTGTGTGAAGTGGGGCAACCACAAGTTCAACAATATCTTTGAGGTCCAATATTATCTGCCATTTTGGTTCACCAACAGGTATTTTTGTTCCAATTATGAATGGAAGCAGAAGCAATAAGCACCAGTTTTCATGAGCGTTTCCTCCAATGGTCCTTCGAGTGGAAAAGTTCAGTGGAACTGATTGTGGGCAGTCAGTTTTATCACTCTACTTATTTGGGAACTTTTTGATTCCAACAGAGTAAAATATTTATTCTTGATTAAAACATTTAAGCACAATGCCAACTCCAGAAGCAAGACTCCCTCAAAAAAGTCATGAAGTACATCTGGTGGATAGCCAGACAACACGTGAAAATATTTCAGTTTTTCAGTCAACGCACAGTGCTTTTTCACACCATAACAATGTGTTAAAGTGGGATTTTCCAAAGCTGTTTGAACACGTTCAGAATGTTGCCGTTTTTGTTCTGGGTTGGAATGTTCCAAGTTCTTACTTCCTTTTCCTGGAGCTCAGAAAGCCCCCCCAAACAGAACCTGTAGATACAGCATGTGATGCACTAAAAATGTCCACTAATCCACCAATGGAGTGGATCCAAGATTATCTGCTGCCACGCTAAAAACAGTGTCCTTAACGATCTTTCCCAGCACAGGAATAAAAAGTTATTCCTCCTCTGATTGTGCAAGGTCTTTTAAAAGTGGCTCTAGCGCCTTCCCATATCCATATTTCTTCATATCAACAGCCTTGCAGAGAATGTCAGCGTAGAGCTAAACTGTGAGGGCATATTCACCAACACCCAACAGACTGCAGTGATGTTGGGCTTTTTGCGGGATGCTCCAAGCGGATTGCACACTTCAAAGTCATCAACATAGAGAAGTAAAGAAAGGCTTTGTTCATCTCCTGATAAACACTTCGTTTTCTTTGAAATGTGTGCCATCATAAAATGACTTGTACAGAGAAACACCCGTATGCCTACTTTGAGCTTTCTCCTGAATATAAAGACTTGTAACAGTGACTTCAGAACAGGAACGTCCTGGAAGCTTCTTCCTTCCTTTGCATCAAGTATACAGTATATTCTACAGGCTCAACTACAGACACGTTTTTTCTTTAAAAAATCCTTTCTCTTGTACGGTGTGGCAAGGTGTCCATCCGCCACTAAAACTGAGCTTATGGGTTTTGTCTCACAGACGTATTTAACCAAATCTGAGATTATGGAATCATCAACAACACAGCCATGTTTCCTTAAACGGGAATTAACAATGTATATTTTGACTGGACCTGCCACAGAGCATGATATGAAGTTGCACACTTCACATCTAAAAGAGAAGACTTCTTCTCGCCTTACTGACTGGTCAGTTGGATGTTGTCTGGACAAATGTGACTTGAGGGTACTCCATGTTTTGAAGGAACAAAAGCAATGTTCATAGAGACAAGGCAGTGATTGACTGTGTCCATGCCTCATCCTATAGTGCTTCAGAAATTCAATTTCTTTGCAGGTCTTACATCTCATTGTCACGATCGTCAGGGAGAGTAGTAGACCAATGCGCAGCGTGTTGAACGAACATTGTAGATTTATTATCTTCAGTGATAATGTATACAACAAACAAAACAACAAACGACTCGTAACGTCCTTGGTAACAATGACCAACACGGAACAAAAAACCACAAACCCAAAGGGAAAACATACAGTTTAAATATGGCTCCCAATCAGAGACAACCAGCCAACAGCTGACACTCATTGCCTCTGATTGGGAGTCACTCAGGCAAAACATAGCAATAGACGAACTAGAACCCCCAACATAGAAACACACCACATAGAACAAACACACCCTGGCTCAACAACTAGAGTCCCATAGCCAGGGTGTGACACTCATATGCTGCCTAGGAGGAAGGAAATGTTGAACATCAAATAGGGGGCATGCTACTATTTAAAAAACCTGCCTCAGCAATAATGTATTGTGTAAAAGACCAAGATACCTTGTTAATGTTGCTAGCCCTAATATGAACTACAGTGACAAACTGAAATGATCTGAAGTCACCCACACACCTTAAAAATAATTCAGATGGAAGCTCACAGCAACGTCCTTGAATGGGTCATCACCCGGTGAAGACATTTCTTGATTAAAATCAATGAGAAAATCAGGACAACGAAGTGCTCAGTTAGCTAGCTAGCTAGTTCAAATAGTAGTAATAGATAGCTAGCTAGCAAGCTAACGTTAGCTCGTTCTTGTCTTTTTGACGTGCCCCACACACAGACATTGCAAACCACGTCACCAAATATATCTAAAACTTCTCAAAACTATTAGTTGATGTTAAATGATACCACAGAATTGGACAAATAACACACAATGCTACCTACAACTGCAGGACTCTACTTTATTTCTATCACTGTGGTTGGTTAGCTAGCTAGCTAACTGGCCTCAGCCTGTAGGCCTATTTAGCCAACAAGTTGTTAATGTTAGCTACCCAGTGCATTCAGAAAGTATTCAGACTCCTTTACTTTTTCCACATTTTGTTACATTACAGTCTTATTCTAAAATTGATTAAATTGTTTTTTTTTTTCTCATCAATCTACACAAAATACCCCATAATGACGAAGCAAAAACAGGTTTTTAGAAATGTTTGCAAATGTATACAAATAAAAAACTGAAATATCACATTTGCATAGGTATCCAGAAACTTTACTCAGTACTTTGTTGAAACACCTTTGGCAGCGATTACAGCCTCGAGTCTTCTTGGGTATGACGCTACAAGTTTGGCACACCTGTATTTGGGGATTTTCTCCCATTCTTCTCTGCAGATCCTCTCAAGCTCTGTCAGTTTGGACATGGAGTGTTGCTGCACAGCTATTTTCAGATCTCAACAGAAATGTTTGATCGGGTTCAAGTCCGGGATCTGGTTGGGACACTCAAGGACATTCAGAGACTTCTCCCGAAGCCACTCCTGCGTTGTCTTGGCTGTGTGCTTAGTGTCGTTGTCCTGTTGGAAGGTGAACCTTCGCCCCAGTCTGAGGTCCTGAGCGCTCTGGAGCAGGTTTCTCTCTGTACTTTGTTCTGTTCATCTTTGCCTCGACCCTGACTAGTCTCCCAGTCCCTGCCGCTGAAAAACATCCCCCAGCATGATGTTGCCACCACCATGCTTCACCGTAGGGATAGTGCCAGGTTTCCTCCAGACGTGACGCTTGGCATTCAGGCCAAAAAGTTCAGTCTTGGTTTCATCAGACCAGAGAATCTTGTTTCTTATGTATTAGCCAAATAGATTTAAACTCAGTTTTTCACAATTCCTGACATTTAATCCTAGTAAGAATTCCCTGTCTTAGGTCAGTTAGGATCACCACTTTATTTTAAGAATGTGAAATGTCAGAATAATAGTAGAGAGAATGATTTAATTCAGCTTTTATTAATTTCATCACATTCCCAGTGGGCCAGAAGTTTACATATACTTAATTAGTATTAGGTAGCATTGCCTTTAAATTGTTTAACTTTGGTCAAACGTTTCGGGTAGCCTTCCACAAGCTTCCCATAATAAGTTGGGTGAATTTTGGCCCATTCCTCCTGACAGAGCTGGTGTAACTGAGTCAGGTTTGTAGGCCTCCTTGCTCGCACATGCTTTTTCAGTTCTGCCCACAAATGTTCTATAGGATTGAGGTCAGGACTTTGTGATGGCCACTCCAATAACTTGACTTTGTTGTCCTTAAGCCATTTTTCCCCAACTTTGGAAGTATGCTTGGGGTCATTGTCCATTTGGAAGAACATTTGCGACCAAGCTTTAACTTCCTGACTGATGTCTTGAGATGTTGCTTCAATATATCCACATAATTTTCCTTCCTCATGATGCCATCTATTTTATGAAGTGCACCAGACCCTCCTGCAGCAAAGTACCCCCACAGCATGATGCTGCCACCCCCGTGCTTCACTGTTGGGATGGTGTTCTTCGGCTTGCAAGCAACCCCCTTTTTCCTCCAAACATAACGATGGTCATCATGACCAAACAGTTATATTTTTGTTTCATCACACCAGAGGACATTTCTCCAAAGAGTACGATCTTTGTCCCCATGTGCAGTTGCAAACCGTAGTCTGGCTTTTTTATGGCGGTTTTGGAGCAGTGGCTTCTTCCTTGCTGAGCGGCCTTTCAGGTTATGTCGATATAGGACTCGTTTTACTGTGGATATAGATACTTTTGTACCTGTTTCCTCCAGCATCTTCAAAAGGTCCTTTGCTGTTGTTCTGGGATGGATTTGCACTTTTCGCACCAAAGTACGTTCATCTCTAGGAGACAGAACGTGTCCCCTTCCTGAGCGATATGATGGCTGCGTGGTCCCATGGTATTTATACTTGTGTACTATTGTTTGTACAGATGAACGTGGTACCTTCAGGCGTTTGGAAATTGCTCCCAAGGATGAACCAGACTTGTGGAGGTCTACAAATATTTTTCTTTTGATTTTCCCATGATGTCAAGCAAAGAGGCACTGAGTTTGAAGGTAGGCCTTGAAATACATCCACAGGTACACCTCTAATTGACTGAAATGATGTCAATTAGCCTATCAGAAGCTTCTAAAGCCATGACATAATTTTCTGGAATTTTCCAAGCTGTTTAAAGGCACAGTCAACTTTGTGTATTAAACTTCTGACCCACTGGAATTGTGATACAGTGAATTATAAGTGAAATAATCTGTCTGTATACAATTGTTGGAAAAATTACTTGTGTCATGCACAAAGTAGATGTCCTAACCGACTTGCCAAAACTATAGTTTGTTAACAAGAAATGTGTGGAGTGTTTGAAAAACAAGTTTTAATGACTCCAACCTAAGAGTATGTAAACTTCTGACTTCAACTGTACATTATCCTCCCTCATAAGGGATATATTCATTATTCTCCCTCATAACGGATATATTCACTATCCTCCCTCATAAGGGATATATTCATTATCCTCCCTCATAAGGGATATATTCATCATCCTCCCTCATAAGGGAAACATCATCCTCCCCCATAAGGTAGGTGTGTGTGTGTGTGTGTGTGTGTGTGTGTGTGTGTGTGTGTGTGTGTGTGTGTGTGTGTGTGTGTGTGTGTGTGTGTGCGTGCGCGCGTGTGCGTGTGTGTGCGTGTACACTCCTGAAAAAATGGAGGTGAATTTACTCCTGTCCTCCTCTGTTCTGACCTACAGCGATTGCGGCTGAGAAGTGATGAACAGCAGGTTAGAGATAAATAACAACATTAAAACCTATCATTTATATGTTGCCGCATAAAGGCCAACTTATTACATCTGGTGTAGAAAGTTCCCACTGAACTGTACATTTTGAACAACATAACATAACCCCCCCCTCTCTCTCTCTCTCTCTCTCTCTCTCTCTCTCTCTCTCTCTCTCTCTCCCTCCATCTCTCTCTCTCTCCCCTTCTCTCCCTCCCTCCCTCCTCCCTAAATCGCTCTCTCTCTCCCTCCCTCCCTCTCCCTCCCTCTCTCTCTCTCTCTCTCTCTCTCTCTCTCTCTCTCTCTCTCTCTCTCTCTCTCTCTCTCTCTCTCTCTTCTCTCCCCTCCCTCTCTCTCTCTCTCCTCTCTCTCTCTCTCTCTCTCTCTCTCTCTCTCTCTCTCTCTCTCTCTCTCTCTCTCTCTCTCTCTCTCCTCTCTCTCTCTCTCTCTCTCTCTCTCTCTCTCTCTCTCTCTCTCTCTCTCTCTCTCTCTCTCTCTCTCTCTCTCCCCTCCAATTCAATTCAAAGGGGCTTTATTGGCATTGGAAACATATGTTTACATCGCCAAAGCAATGAAACCAAAAATGTTGAACGTTTTTGTTGTTGTTTTATTATCAGCTATGTACAGTGTTCTTAACAATGTGCATATAGCTGTAGTACGAATAGTAGGGGAAGACAAACAAATAAATATAGGTGGTATTGACAATGTTGTTTGTGCTCCACTGGTTGCCCTGTTCTCATGGCAACGGGTCACAAATCTTGCTGCTGTTATTGCACATTGTGGTATTTTGCTAACAGATATGGTGGTTTATCAATGTTTGATTAGTTTTTAAATTCTTTGAATTCCATTTCGTTATTTTTTTTCTGTGAGCTCGATGCGCACATTGTACAGTTTCTCTAGAGATTAATCAGAGCCAGCCTGAGCTGTGCTATGTAGTAAGGAGTTGTAGTTTCCAACAGACCGAGTTTGGGAAACCCTGATATGGAGAGCAGCTGTTGCTTCGCAAGGTATCTCTTCCTGAAAATACATAATCTAAGTGATTGATAGTTGGTATTCAGCAGTCATAAAAGTATGCCTTATTTACTTTGAAGAACTACTAAAATAGTGATTTTGTCAGACTCTATAGAGATGAGATGATGACTTGGAATGAAATAATAAAGTCAACAAATAAAACTAATGGAATATACACAACAACTGAAATATTTTATTAAAGTAAAGTAATGTGAATAAATGATGGTTAATAAGTGATAAGCAGTAATGGGCAGTCACTACCATCATGGGACTTGTATTAATTGTATTAGTCTGTGTTGTTACAGCATTCAACCCACATAACGCATAGAGCATTTAATGTTTTATATTTGTTTTCTATAATCAAACCGAAACCAAACTCAAAAAGCCCTAATCACTCAGCTCTAGTGAATGCTACCTCTACCCCCCAATCCCTTGCTCCTCAGTGGGCACCTCTTGCCCCAGGGCCCTAGCTTCTGTACCTACTCCCTGGTAGGAGTGGCATCCCCCTCTGCTACTGTATGCCACAGTTTCTCAGTGGTACCCCTCCCCTCTCCCCCATGCCATAGCTCCTCTCCCCCATGCCATAGCTCCTCTCCCCCATGCCATAGCTCCTCTCCCCATGCCATAGCTCTTCTCCCCCATGCCATAGCTCCTCTCCCCCATGCCATAGCTCCTCCCCCATGTAATATTTCCTCCCTCCATGATATATCTCCTCCCCCCCATACATATCTCCTCCACTATGGCATAGCTCCTCCTCCCCTTAAAATAGCCCTATCATAGCCCCTCCCCATATGCCATAGCTCCTCCCCCCTGCCATAGTAGTATGAGTGGCACCTCTATCCCACCCACCATAGCTCCCAGGTAGTTCCCTGGTATGAGCAAAAAATGTGATGGGTCCGCAAAGATGTCGCATAAAGCTTACTTTTTTACTTTACTGCATCAGGAAAGCATACATAAATGTTTTCAGCTTAACAGGCTTCTTCAGTGTGTAGGGTCAAATATTTTTTTAATGGAAACAGCTCCCTGGTATGACACCTCTACCCTCTATCCACCAGGTCATAGCTCCTGAGTACCCCCTCGTCGCCTCATGCCCATGCTGTAACTCGGAGCCACTGTGAGACAGTGGACACTACGGAGCCACAAGGAGTCGGCTGGCAGGACGGAGCCACAGGGAGACAGCTGGCAGGACGGAGCCACAGGAAGACAGCTGGCAGGACAGAGCCACAAGGAGACAGCTGGCAGGTTGGAGCCACAGGAAGACAGCTGGCAGGACGGACCCACAAGGAGACAGCTGGCAGGTTGGAGCCACATGGAGACAGCTGGCAGGTTGGAGCCACAGGAAGACAGCTGGCAGGACGGAGCCACAAGGAGACAGCTGGCAGGTTGGAGCCACAAGGAGATGCTGGCAGGAAGGATCCACAAGGAGATAGCTGGCAGGACGGAGCCACAGGGAGACAGCTGGCAGGACGGAGCCACAGGAAGACAGCTGGCAGGACAGAGCCACAAGGAGACAGCTGGCAGGTTGGAGCCACAGGAAGACAGCTGGCAGGACGGACCCACAAGGAGACAGCTGGCAGGTTGGAGCCACATGGAGACAGCTGGCAGGTTGGAGCCACAGGAAGACAGCTGGCAGGACGGAGCCACAAGGGAGACAGCTGGCAGGTTGGAGCCACAAGGGAGATGCTGGCAGGAAGGATCCACAAGGAGATAGCTGGCAGGACGGAGCCACAGGGAGACAGCTGGCAGGACGGAGCCACAGGAAGACAGCTGGCAGGACAGAGCCACAAGGAGACAGCTGGCAGGTTGGAGCCACAGGAAGACAGCTGGCAGGACGGACCCACAAGGAGACAGCTGGCAGGTTGGAGCCACAAGGAGACAGCTGGCAGGTTGGAGCCACAGGAAGACAGCTGGCAGGACGGAGCCACAAGGAGACAGCTGGCAGGTTGGAGCCACAAGGAGATGCTGGCAGGAAGGAGCTACAAGGAGCCAGCTGGCAGGACTGGAGCCACAGGGAGACAGCTGTCAGGACAGAGCCACAGGGAGGCAGCTGGCAGGACGGAGCCACAGGGAGACAGCTGGCAGGTTGGAGCCACAAGGAGACAGCTGGCAGGACAGAGCCACAAGGAGACAGCTGGCAGGACGGAGCCACAAGGAGACAGCTGGCAGGACGGAGCCACAAGGAGACAGCTGGCAGGACGGAGCCACAGGGAGACAGCTGTCAGGACAGAGCCACAGGAAGGCAGCTGGCAGGACGGAGCCACAAGGAGACCTGGCAGGTTGGAGCCACAAGGAGACAGCTGGCAGGACGGAGCCACAAGGAGGCAGCTGGCAGGACGGAGCCACAGGGAGACAGCTGGCAGGACGGAGCCACCGGGAGACAGCTGGCAGGTTGGAGCCACAGGAGACAGTTAGCAGGACGGAGCCACAAGCAGACAGCTGGCAGGTTGGAGCCACAAGGAGACAGCTGGCAGGTTGGAGCCACAAGGAGACAGCTGGCAGGTCAGAGTCACAAATAGACAGCTGGCAGGAAGGAGCCACAGGAAGACAGCTGGCAGGACGGAGCCACAAGGAGACAGCTGGCAGGTTGGAGCCACAAGGAGACAGCTGGCAGGTTGGAGCCACAGGAAGACAGCTGGCAGGACGGAGCCACAAGGAGACAGCTGGCAGGTTGGAGCCACAAGGAGATGCTGGCAGGAAGGAGCCACAAGGAGACAGCTGGCGGACGGAGCCACAGGAGACAGCTGTCAGGACAGAGCCACAAGGAGACAGCTGGCAGGTTGGAGCCACAAGGAGACAGCTGGCAGGACGGAGCCACAAGGAGACAGCTGGCAGGACGGAGCCACAGGGAGACAGCTGGCAGGACGGAGCCACAAGGAGTCGGCTGGCAGGACGGAGCCACAGGGAGACAGCTGGCAGGACGGAGCCACAGGAAGACAGCTGGCAGGACAGAGCCACAAGGAGACAGCTGGCAGGTTGGAGCCACAGGAAGACAGCTGGCAGGACGGACCCACAAGGAGACAGCTGGCAGGTTGGAGCCACAAGGAGACAGCTGGCAGGTTGGAGCCACAGGAAGACAGCTGGCAGGACGGAGCCACAAGGAGACAGCTGGCAGGTTGGAGCCACAAGGAGATGCTGGCAGGAAGGATCCACAAGGAGATAGCTGGCAGGGACGGAGCCACAGGGAGACAGCTGGCAGGACGGAGCCACAGGAAGACAGCTGGCAGGACAGAGCCACAAGGAGACAGCTGGCAGGTTGGAGCCACAGGAAGACAGCTGGCAGGGACGGAGCCACAAGGAGACAGCTGGCAGGTTGGAGCCACAAGGAGACAGCTGGCAGGTTGGAGCCACAGGAAGACAGCTGGCAGGACGGAGCCACAAGGAGACAGCTGGCAGGTTGGAGCCACAAGGAGATGCTGGCAGGAAGGAGCCACAAGGAGCCAGCTGGCAGGACGGAGCCACAGGGAGACAGCTGTCAGGACAGAGCCACAGGGAGGCAGCTGGCAGGACGGAGCCACAGGGAGACAGCTGGCAGGTTGGAGCCACAAGGAGACAGCTGGCAGGACGGAGCCACAAGGAGACAGCTGGCAGGACGGAGCCACAAGGAGACAGCTGGCAGGACGGAGCCACAAGGAGACAGCTGGCAGGACGGAGCCACAGGGAGACAGCTGTCAGGACAGAGCCACAGGAAGGCAGCTGGCAGGACGGAGCCACAAGGAGACCTGGCAGGTTGGAGCCACAAGGAGACAGCTGGCAGGACGGAGCCACAAGGAGGCAGCTGGCAGGACGGAGCCACAGGGAGACAGCTGGCAGGACGGAGCCACCGGGAGACAGCTGGCAGGTTGGAGCCACAGGAGACAGTTAGCAGGAAGGAGCCACAAGGAGACAGCTGGCAGGTTGGAGCCACAAGGAGACAGCTGGCAGGTTGGAGCCACAAGGAGACAGCTGGCAGGTCGGAGTCACAAGGAGACAGCTGGCAGGAAGGAGCCACAGGAAGACAGCTGGCAGGACGGAGCCACAAGGAGACAGCTGGCAGGTTGGAGCCACAAGGAGACAGCTGGCAGGTTGGAGCCACAGGAAGACAGCTGGCAGGACGGAGCCACAAGGAGACAGCTGGCAGGTTGGAGCCACAAGGAGATGCTGGCAGGAAGGAGCCACAAGGAGACAGCTGGCGGGACGGAGCCACAGGGAGACAGCTGTCAGGACAGAGCCACAAGGAGACAGCTGGCAGGTTGGAGCCACAAGGAGACAGCTGGCAGGACGGAGCCACAAGGAGACAGCTGGCAGGACGGAGCCACAGGGAGACAGCTGGCAGGACGGAGCCACAAGGAGTCGGCTGGCAGGACGGAGCCACAGGGAGACAGCTGGCAGGACGGAGCCACAGGAAGACAGCTGGCAGGAAGGAGCCACAAGGAGACAGCTGGCAGGTTGGAGCCACAAGGAGATGCTGGCAGGACGGAGCCACAAGGAGTCGGCTGGCAGGACGGAGCCACAGGGAGACAGCTGTCAGGACAGAGCCACAGGAAGGCAGCTGGCAGGACGGAGCCACAAGGAGAGCTGGCAGGTTGGAGCCACAAGGAGGCAGCTGGCAGGAAGGAGCCACAGGGAGACAGCTGGCAGGACGGAGCCACCGGGAGACAGCTGGCAGGTTGGAGCCACAGGAGACAGTTAGCAGGACGGAGCCACAAGGAGACAGCTGGCAGGACGGAGCCACGGGGAGACAGCTGGCAGGTTGGAGCCAGAGGAGACAGTTAGCAGGACGGAGCCACAAGGAGACAGCTGGCAGGTTGGAGCCACAAGGAGACAGCTGGCAGGTTGGAGCCACAAGGAGACAGCTGGCAGGTCGGAGTCACAAGGAGACAGCTGGCAGGAAGGAGCCACAGGGAGCCAGCTGGCAGGTTGGAGCCACAGTGAGACAGCTGGCAGGACAGAGCCACAGTGAGACAGCTGGCAGGACAGAGCCACAGGGAGAGAGTTAGCAGGTTGAAGCCACAGGGAGCCAGTTGGCAGGACGGAGCCACAGGGAGAGTGTTAGCAGGTTGGAGCCACAGGGAGACAGCTGGCAGGACGGAGCCACAGGGAGAGAGTTAGCAGGTTGGAGCCACAGGGAGACAGTTGGCAGGACGGAGCCACAGGGAGCCAGCTGGCAGGTTGGAGCCACAGGAGAGTTAGCAGGACGGAGCCACAAGGAGACAGCTGGCAGGTTGGAGCCACAAGGAGTCAGCTAGCAGGTTGGAGCCACAAAGAGATGCTGGCAGGACGGAGCCACAAGGAGACAGCTGGCAGGACAGAGCCACAGGGAGGCAGCTGGCAGGACGGAGCCACAGGGAGACAGCTGGCAGGTTGGAGCCACAGGAGGCAGTTAGCAGGACGGAGCCACAAGGAGACAGCTGGCAGGTTGGAGCCACAAGGAGACAGCTGGCAGGTTGGAGCCGCAAGGAGACAGCTGGCAGGACGGAGTCACAATGAGACAGCTGGCAGGTTGGAGCCACAGTGAGACAGCTGGCAGGACAGAGCCACAGTGAGACAGCTGGCAGGACAGAGCCACAGGGAGAGTGTTAGCAGGTTGAAGCCACAGGGAGACAGTTGTTAGGACGGAGCCACAGGGAGACAGGTAGCAGGTTGGAGCCACAGGGAGACAGCTGGCAAGGGACGGAGCCACAGGGAGAGAGTTAGCAGGTTGGAGCCACAGGAGACAGTTGGCAGGACGGAGCCACAGGGAGACTGTTAGCAGGTTGGAGCCACAGGGAGACAGCTGGCAGGATGGAGCCACAGGGAGAGAGTTAGCAGGTTGGAGCCACAGGGAGACAGTTGGCAGGACGGAGCCACAGGGAGCCAGCTGGCAGGTTGGAGCCACAGGAGAGTTAGCAGGACGGAGCCACAAGGAGACAGCTGGCAGGTTGGAGCCACAAGGAGTCAGCTAGCAGGTTGGAGCCACAAAGAGATGCTGGCATGACGGAGCCACAAGGAGAAGCTGGCAGGACAGAGCCACAGGGAGGCAGCTGGCAGGACGGAGCCACAGGGAGACAGCTGGCAGGTTGGAGCCACAGGAGGCAGTTAGCAGGACGGAGCCACAAGGGAGACAGCTGGCAGGTTGGAGCCACAAGGAGACAGCTGGCAGGTTGGAGCCGCAAGGAGACAGCTGGCAGGACGGAGTCACAATGAGACAGCTGGCAGGTTGGAGCCACAGTGAGACAGCTGGCAGGACAGAGCCACAGTGAGACAGCTGGCAGGACAGAGCCACAGGGAGAGTGTTAGCAGGTTGAAGCCACAGGGAGACAGTTGTTGGGACGGAGCCACAGGGGAGACAGGTAGCAGGTTGGAGCCACAGGAGACAGCTGGCAGGACGGAGCCACAGGGAGAGAGTTAGCAGGTTGGAGCCACAGGGAGACAGTTGGCAGGACGGAGCCACAGGGAGACTGTTAGCAGGTTGGAGCCACAGGGAGACAGTTGGTAGGACGGAGCCACAGAGAGACAGTTAGCAGGACGGAGCCACAGGGAGGCAGCTGGCAGGACGGAGCCACAGGGAAACAGTTAGCAGGTTGGAGCCACAGTGAGACAGTTAGCAGGTTGGAGCCACAGGGAGACAGTTAGCAGGTTGGAGCCACAGGGAGAAAGTTAGCAGGTTGGAGCCACAGGGAGAAGTTTGGCAGGACGGAGCCACAGGGAGAGTGTTTGCAGAATGGAGCCACAAGGAGAGAGTTAGCAGGTTGGAGCCACAGAGAGAAAGTTAGCAGGTTGGAGCCACAGGGAGACAGCTGGCAGGTTGGAGCCACAGGGAGACAGGTAGCAGGTTGGAGCCACAGGGAGACAGTTAGAAGGTTGGAGCCACAGGGAGACAGTTAGCAGGTTGGAGCCACAGGGAGGCAGTTAGCAGGTTGGAGCCACAGGGAGACAGTTAGCAGGTTGGAGCCACAGGGAGACAGTTAGCAGGTTGGAGCCACAGGGAGTCAATTAGCAGGTTGGAGCCACAGGGAGACAGTTGGCAGGACGGAGCCACAGGGAGCCAGTTAGCAGGTTGGAGCCACAGGGAGAGGGTTAGAAGGTTGGAGCCACAGGGAGACAATTAGCAGGTTGGAGCCACAGGGAATCAGTTAGCAGGACGGAGCCACAGGGAGACAGTTAGCAGGTTGGAGCCACAGGGAGGCAGCTGGCAGGTTGGAGCCACAGGGAGACAGCTGGCAGGTAGGAGCCACAGGGAGACAGTTAGCAGGTTGGAGCCACAGGGAGACAGATAGCAGGTTGGAGCCACAGGGAGACAGTTAGCAGGTTGGAGCCACAGAGAGACTGTTAGCAGGTTGGAGCCACAGGGAGACAGTTAGCAGGACGGAGCCACCGGGAGACAGCTGGCAGGACGGAGCCAAAGGGAGTCAGCTGGCAGGTTGGAGCCACAGGTGACAGTTAGCAGGACGGAGCCACAAGGAGTCAGCTGGCAGGTTGGAGCCATAAGGAGGCAGCTGGCAGGACGGAGCCACAAGGAGACAGCTGAGAGGATGTGGCCACAGGGGGGCAGCTGGCAGTTGGAGCCACAAGGAGACAGCTGGCAGGACGGAGCCTCAGTGAGACAGCTGGCAGGTCAGAGCCACAGTGAGACAGCTGGCAGGACAGAGCCACAGTGAGACAGCTGGCAGGTTGGAGCCAGAGTGAGACAGCTGGCAGGTTGGAGCCACAGTGAGACAGCTGGTAGGTTGGAGCCACATTGAGACAACTGGCAGTTGGAGCCACAGGGAGACAGCTGGCAGGACGGAGCCACAGGGAGACAGTTAGCAGGTTGGAGCCACAGGGAGAGAGTTAGCAGGTTGGAGCCACAGGGAGACAGCTGGCAGGTTGGAGACACAGGGAGACAGTTAGCAGGTTGGAGCCACAGGGAGACAGTTAGCAGGTTGGAGCCACAGGGAGACAGTTAGCAGGTTGGAGCCACAGGGAGACAATTAGCAGGTTGGAACAACAGGGAGACAGTTGGCAGGACGGAGCCACAAGGAGAGAGTTAGCAGGTTGGAGCCACAGGGAGACAGCTGGCAGGTTGGAGCCACAGGGAGACAATTAGCAGGTTGGAACCACAGGGAGATAGTTGGCAGGACGGAGCCACAAGGAGACAGTTAGCAGGTTGGAGCCACAGGGAGACAGTTAGCAGGTTGGAGCCACAGGGAGACAATTAGCATGTTGGAGCCACAGGGAGACAATTAGCAGGTTGGAGCCACAGGGAATCAGTTAGCAGGACAGAGCCACAGGGAGAGAGTTAGCAGGTTGGAGCCACAGGGAGACAGCTGGCAGGTTGGAGCCTAAGGGAGACAGTTTGAAGGCTGGAGCCACAGGGAGAGAGTTAGCAGGTTGGAGCCACAGGGAGACAGTTAGCAGGTTGGAGCCAAAGAGAGACAGTTAGGAGGTTAGAGCCACAGGGAGCCAGTTAGCAGGACGGACCCACAGGGAGACAGTTAGCAGGTTGGAGCCACAGGGAGACAGTTAGCAGGTTGGAGCCACAGGGAGAAAGTTAATAGGTTGGAGCCACAGGGAGACAGTTAGCAGGTTGGAGCCACAGGGAGGCAATTAGCAGGTTGGAGCCACAGGGAGAAGGGTAGCAGGTTGGAGCCACAGGGAGACAGTTAGCAGGTTGGAGTCACAGGGAGCCAGCTGGCAGGTTGGAGCCACAGGAGAGTTAGCAGGACGGAGCCACAAGGAGACAGCTGACAGGTTGGAGCCACAAGGAGTCAGCTAGCAGGTTGGAGCCACAAAGAGATGCTGGCAGGGACGGAGCCACAAGGGAGACAGCTGGCAGGACAGAGCCACAGGGAGGCAGCTGGCAGGACGGAGCCACAGGGAGACAGCTGGCAGGTTGGAGCCACAGGAGGCAGTTAGCAGGACGGAGCCACAAGGAGACAGCTGGCAGGTTGGAGCCACAAGGAGACAGCTGGCAGGTTGGAGCCGCAAGGAGACAGCTGGCAGGGACGGAGTCACAATGAGACAGGCTGGCAGGTTGGAGCCACAGTGAGACAGCTTGCAGGACAGAGCCACAGTGAGACAGCTGGCAGGACAGAGCCACAGGGAGAGTGTTAGCAGGTTGAAGCCACAGGGAGACAGTTGTTAGGACGGAGCCACAGGGAGACAGGTAGCAGGTTGGAGCCACAGGGAGACAGCTGGCAGGACGGAGCCACAGGGAGAGAGTTAGCAGGTTGGAGCCACAGGGAGACAGTTGGCAGGACGGAGCCACAGGGAGACTGTTAGGAGGTTGGAGCCACAGGGAGACAGCTGGCAGGACGGAGCCACAGGGAGAGAGTTAGTAGGTTGGAGCCACAGGGAGACAGTTGGCAGGGACGGAGCCACAGGAGACTGTTAGCAGGCTGGAGCCACGAGGAGACAGCTGGCAGGACGGAGCCACAGGAGGAGAGAGTTAGTAGGTTGGAGCCACAGGGAGACAGTTAGCAGGTTGGAGCCACAGGGAGACAGCTGGCAGGACGGAGCCACAGGGAGAGAGTTAGCAGGTTGGAGCCACAGGGAGACAGTTGGCAGGACGGAGCCACAGGGAGACTGTTAGCAGGTTGGAGCCACAGGGAGACAGCTGGCAGGACGGAGCCACAGGGAGAGAGTTAGTAGGTTGGAGCCACAGGGAGACAGTTAGCAGGTTGGAGCCACAGGGAGGCAATTAGCAGGTTGGAGCCACAGGGAGAAGGGTAGCAGGTTGGAGCCACAGGGAGACAGTTAGCAGGTTGGAGTCACAGGGAGACAGTTAGCAGGTTGGAGCCACAGAGAGACAATTAGCAGGTTGGAGCCACAGGGAGACAGTTGGCAGGACGGAGCCACAGGGAGAGTGTTAGCAGGTTGGAGCCACAGGGAGATGTTAGCAGGTTGGAGCCACAGGGAGAAAATTAGCAGGTTGGAGCCACAGGGAATCAGTTAGCAGGACGGAGCCACAGGGAGACAGTTAGCAGGTTGGAGCCACAGGGAGATGGCTGGCAGGTTGGAGCCACAAGGAGACAGTTGCAGGTTGGAGCCACAGGGAGACAGTTAGCAGGTTGGAGCCACAGGGAGACAGTTAGCAGGTTGGATCCACAGAGAGACAGTTAGCAGGTTGGAGCCACAGGGAGGCAGTTAGCAGGACGGAGCCAAAGGGAGACAGCTGGCAGGTTGGAGCCACAGGTGACAGTTAGCAGGACGGAGCCACAAGGAGACAGCTGGCAGGTTGGAGCCACAAGGAGACAGCTGACAGGACGGAGCCACAAGGAGACAGCTGAGAGGATGTGGCCAAAGGGGGACATCTGGCAGGTTGGAGCCACAAGGAGACAGTTAGCAGGTTGGAGCCACAGGGAGAGAGTTAGAGGTTGGAGCCACAGGGAGTCAGTTAGCAGGATGGAGCCACAGGGAGACAGTTAGCAGGTTGGAGCCACAGGGAGAGTGTTAGCAGGTTGGAGCCACAGGGAGGCAGTTAGCAGGTGGGAGCCACAGCGAGAGAGTTAGCAGGTTGGAGCCACAGGGAGACAGTTAGCAGGATGGAGCCACAGGGAGACAGTTGGAGAGTTGGAGCCACAGGGGAGACAGTTAGCAGGTTGGAGCCACAGGGAGACAGTTAGAGGTTGGAGCCACAGGGAGACAATTAGCAGGTTGAGCCACAGGAGACAGTTGGCAGACGGAGCCACAGGGAAGAGAGTTAGCAGGTTGAGCCACAGGGAGAAGTTAGCAGGTTGGAGCCACAGGGAGAAAATTAGCAGGTTGGAGCCACAGGGAATCAGTTAGCAGGACGGAGCCACAGGGAGCCAGTTAGCAGGTTGGAGCCACAGGGAGACAGCTGGCAGGTTGGAGCCACAGGGAGACAGTTAGCAGGCTGGAGCCACAGGGAGACAGTTAGCAGGTTGGAGCCACAGGGAGACAGTTAGCAGGTTGGAGCCACAGGGAGACAGTTAACAGGTTGGAGCCACAGGGAGGCAGTTAGCAGGTTGGAGCCACAGAGTGACAATTAGCAGGTTGGAGCCACAGGGAGAGAGTTGGCAGAACGGAGCAACAGGGAGACAGTTAGCAGGTTGGAGCCACAGGGAGACAGTTAGCAGGTTGGAGCCACAGGGAGAAAATTAGCAGGTTGGAGCCACAGGGAATCAGTTAGCAGGACGGAGCCACAGGGAGGCAGTTAGCAGGTTGGAGCCACAGGGAGACAGCTGGCAGGTTGGAGCCACAGGGAGACAGTTGCAGGTTGGAGCCACAGAAAGACAGTTAGCAGGTTGGAGCAACAGGGAGACAGTTAGCAGGTTGGAGCCACAGAGAGACAGTTAGCAGGTTGGAGCCACAGGGAGATAGTTAGCGGGACGGAGCCACAAGAAGATAGCTGGCAGGACGGAGCCACCGGGAGACAGCTGGCAGGACGGAGCCAAAGGGAGACAGCTGGCAGGTTGGAGCCACAGGTGACAGTTAGCAGGACGGAGCCACAAGGAGACAGCTGGCAGGTTGGAGCGACAAGGAGACAGCTGACAGGACGGAGCCACAAGGAGACAGCTGAGAGGATGTGGCCACAGGGGGACAGCTGGCAGGTTGGAGCCACAAGGAGACAGCTGGCAGGATGGAGCCACAGTGAGACAACTGGCAGGTTTGAGCCATAAGGAGTCGGTTAGCAGGTTGGAGCCACATAGAGACAGCTGGCAGGACAGTGCTACAAGGAGTCGGTTAGCAGGTTGGAGCCACAAGGAGACAGCTGGCAGGTCAGAGCCACAGTGAGACAGCTGGCAGGACAGAGCCACAGTGAGACAGCTGGCAGGTTGGAGCCACAGTGAGACAGCTGGCAGGTTGGAGCCACATTGAGACAGCTGGCAGGTTGGAGCCACATTGAGACAACTGGCAGGTTGGAGCCACAGGGAGACAGCTGGCAGGACGGAGCCACAGGGAGACAGTTAGCAGGTTGGAGCCACAGGGAGAGAGTTAGCAGGTTGGAGCCACAGGGAGCCAGCTGGCAGGTTGGAGACACAGGGAGAGAGTTAGCAGGTTGGAGCCACAGGGAGACAGTTAGCAGGTTGGAGCCAAAGGGAGACATTTAGCAGGTTGGAGCCACAGGGAGACAGTTAGCAGGATGGAGCCACAGGGAGATAGTTAGCAGGTTGGAGCCACAGGGAGACAGTTGCAGGTTGGAGCCACAGGGAGACAATTAGCAGGTTGGAGCCACAGGAGACAGTTGGGCAGACGGAGCCAAGAGGAGACAGTTAGCAGGTTGGAGCCACAGGGAGACAGTTAGCAGGTTGGAGCCACAGGGAGACAATTAGCAGGTTGGAGCCACAGGGAATCAGTTAGCAGGACGGAGCCACAGGGAGACAGTTAGCAGGTTGGAGCCACAGGGAGACAGCTGGCAGGTTGGAGCCACAGGGAGACAGTTAGCAGGCTGGAGCCACAGGGAGACAGTTAGCAGGTTGGAGCCACAAGGAAACAGTTAGCAGGTTGGAGCCACAGGGAGAGAGTTAGCAGGTTGGAGCCACAGGGAGACAGTTAGCAGGACGGAGCCATAAGGAGACAGCTGGCAGGACGTAGCCACCGGGAGACAGCTGGCAGGAGGAGCCAAAGGGAGACAGCTGGCAGGTTGGAGCCACAAGGAGAAAGCTGGCAGAACGGAGCCACAAGGAGACAGCTGAGAGGATGGGGCCACAGGGGGACAGCTGGCAGGTTGGAGCCACAAGGAGACAACTGGCAGGACGTAGCCACAGTGAGACAGCTGGCAGGTTTGAGCCATAAGAGTCGGTTAGAAGTTGAGCCACAGTGAGACAGCTGGCAAAACCACAGAGCTACAAGGAGATCTTAGCAGGTTCGAGCCACAGTGAGAGACAGCTAGCAGGTCAGAGCCACAGTGAAAACAGCTGGCAGGACAGAGCCACAGTGAGACAGCTTGCAGGTTGGAGCCACAGTGAGACAGCTGGCAGGTTGGAGCCACAGGAGAGAGTTGGGCAGGTTGGGAGCCACAGGAGACAGTTGTGGAGACGGAGCCACAGGGAGACAGTTAGCAGGTTGGAGCCACAGGGAGAGGGTTAGAAGGTTGGAGCCACAGGGAGACAATTAGCAGGTTAGAGCCACAGAGAGACAGCTGGCAGGACGGAGCCACCGGGAGACAGCTGGCAGGACGAAGCCAAAGGGAGACAGCTGGCAGGTTGGAGCCACAGGTGACAGTTAGCAGGACGGAGCCACAAGGAGACAGCTTGCAGGTTGGAGCCATGAGGAGACAGCTGAGAGGATGGGGCCGCAGGGGGACAGCTTGGCAGGTTGGAGCCACAAGGAGCCAGCTGGGACGTGCCACGTGAGACACAGCTGGCAGGTTTGAGCCATAAGGAGTCGGTTAGCAGGTTGTAGCCATATTAGAGACAGCTGCCGAAGACAGAGCTACAAGGAGTGGTTGCTTGGTTGGGGTCACAGTGAGACAGCTGGCAGGTCAGAGTCACAGTGAGACAGCTTGGCAGGACAGAGCCACAGAAAGTGAGACAGCTGGCACGACAGAGCTACAAGGAGTCGGTTAGCAGGTTGGAGCCACAGTGAGACAGCTGGCACGACAGAGCTACAAGGAGTCGGTTAGCAGGTTGGAGCCACAGTGAGACAGCTGGCAGGTCAGAGCCACAGTGAGACAGCTGGCAGGTCAGAGCCACAGTGAGACAGTTGGCAGGACAGAGCCACATTGAGACAACTTGCAGGTTGGAGCCACAGGGAGACAGCTGGCAGGACAGAGCCACAGGGAGACAGTTAGCAGGTTGGAGCCACAGGGAGACAGTTGGCAGTGGACGGAGCCACAGGGAGGCGTTACAAGGGACGGAGCCAACGGGAGACAGTTAGCTAGTGGTTAGGAGCCACAGAGAGACAGCTGGCAGGACGGAGCCAACCCGGGAGACAGCTGGCAGGACGGGAGCAAAGGAGACAGCTGGCAGGTTGGAGCCAGCAGGTGACAGTTAGCAGGACGGGAGCCACAAGGAGGCAGCTGGCAGGTTGGAGCCACAAGGAGACAGCTGACAGGACAGAGCCACAAGGAGAAAGCTGAGAGGATGTGGCCACAGGGGTTCAGCTGGCAGGTTGGAGCCACGGAGCCAGCTGGCAGGATGGAAGCTCCTACAGGAGACAGTTACAGGTTGGAGCCACAGGGGAGAGAGTTAGCAGGTTGGAGCCACAGGGAGACAGCTGGCAGGTTGGAGACACAGGGAGAGAGTTAGCAGGTTGGAGCCTACCCAGGGAGACAGTTAGCAGGATGGAGCCACAGGGAGACAGTTAGTAGGTTGGGCCACAGGGAGACAGTTAGCAGGATGGAGCCACAGGGAGATAGTTAGCAGGTTGGAGCCACAGGGAGACAGTTAGCAGGTTGGAGCCACAGGGAGACAATTAGCAGGTTGGAGCCACAGGGAGACAGTTGGCAGGACGGAGCCACAGGGAGACAGTTAGCAGGTTGGAGCCACAGGGAGACAGTTAGCAGGTTGGAGCCACAGGGAGACAATTAGCAGGTTGGAGCCCACAGGGAATCAGTTGTGTAGGACGGAGCCACAGGGGCAGTTAGAGTTGGAGCCACAGGGAGACAGCTGGCAGGTTGGAGCCACAGGGAGACAGTTAGGCAGGCTGGAGCCACAGGGAGACAGTTAGCAGGTTGGAGCCACAAGGAGACAGTTAGCAGGTTGGAGCCACAGGGAGACAGTTAGCAGGTTGGAGCCACAGGGAGACAGTTAGCAGGACAGAGCCATAAGGAGACAGCTGGCAGGACGTAGCCACCGGGAGACAGCTGGCAGGACGGAGCCAAAGGGAGACAGCTGGCAGGTTGGAGCCACAAGGAGACAGCTGGCAGGACGGAGCCACAAGGAGACAGCTGAGAGGATGGGGCCACAGGGGGACAGCTGGCAGGTTGGAGCCACAAGGAGACAGCTGGCAGGACGTAGCCACAGTGAGACAGCTGGCAGGTTTGAGCCATAAGGAGTCGGTTAGCAGGTTGGAGCCACAGTGAGACAGCTGGCAAGACAGAGCTACAAGGAGTCGGTTAGCAGGTTGGAGCCACAGTGAGACAGCTGGCAGGTCAGAGCCACAGTGAGACAGCTGGCAGGACAGAGCCACAGTGAGACAGCTTGCAGGTTGGAGCCACAGTGAGACAGCTGGCAGGTTGGAGCCACAGTGAGACAGTTGGCAGGACAGAGCCACATTGAGACAACTTGCAGGTTGGAGCCACAGGGAGACAGCTGGCAGGACGGAGCCACAGGGAGACAGTTAGCAGGTTGGAGCCACAGGGAGACAGTTGGCAGGACGGAGCCACAGGGAGGCAGTTAGCAGGACGGAGCCACGGGAGACAGTTAGCAGGTTAGAGCCACAGAGAGACAGCTGGCAGGACGGAGCCACCGGGAGACAGCTGGCAGGACGGAGCCAAAGGGAGACAGCTGGCAGGTTGGAGCCACAGGTGACAGTTAGCAGGACGGAGCCACAAGGAGACAGCTTGCAGGTTGGAGCCACAAGGAGACAGCTGAGAGGATGTGGGACACAGGGGGACAGCTTGGCAGGTTGGAGCCCAAGAGCCAGCTGGCAGGACGTAGCCACAGTGAGACAGCTCAGTTTGAGCCATAAGGAGTCGAAGTGTAGGTTGTAGCCACAGTGAGACCAGCTGCCAAGACAGAGCTACAAGGGAGTCGGTTTAGCAGGTTGGAGCCACAGTGAGACAAAGCAGGTCAGGAGCCACAGGAGACAGCTGTGCAGGACAGAGCCACAGTGAGACAGCTGAAACGACAGAGCTACAAAAGGAGTCGGTTAGTAGGTTGGAGCCACAGTGAGACAGCTAGCAACGACAGAGCTTGACAAGGAGTCGGTTAGAGGTTGGAGCCACAGTGAGACAGCTGAGCGTCAGAGCCAGAGTGAGACAGCTGGCAGGACAGAGCCACAGTGAGACAGCTTTCGTGTTGGAGCCACAGTGAGACAGCTGGCAGGTTGGTGCTTCACAGTGAGACAGTTGGCAGGACAGAGCCACATTGAGACAACTTGCAGGTTGGAGCCACAGGGGAGACAGCTGGCAGACAGAGCCACAGGGAGACAGTTAGTAGGTTGGAGCCACAGGGAGACAGTTGGCAGGACTCGAGCCACAGGGAGGCAGTTAGGCAGGATCTGAGCCACGGGGACAGTTAGCAGGTTAGAGCCACAGAGAGACAGCTGGCAGGACCGAGCCAATGGGAGGAAGCCAGCCGAAAGGATGGAGCCAAAGGGAGACAGCTGACAGGTTTGAGCCACTGGTGACAGAAGAAGGCGGACTGGAGCCACAAGGAGACAGCTGGCAGGTTCGGAGCCACAAGGACGACTGACAGGACAGGAGCCACAAGGAGACAGCTGAGAGGATGTGGCCACAGGGGACAGCTGGCAGGTTGGAGCCACAAGGAGACAGCTGCAGGACGGAGCCGAAGAGACAGCTGGCAGGTTTGAGCCATAAAGAGTCGGTTAGCAGGACAGAGCCACAGGAGACAGCTGGCAAGGACCAGAGCCACGGTGAGACCAGCTGGCTTGGTTGGAGCCCAATGAGACAGCTGGGCGGTTGGAGCCACATGAGACAGCTGGCAGGTTGGAGCCACATTGAGACATTTGGCAGGTTGGAGCCACAGGGGGGAGACAGCTGGCAGGATGGAGCCACAGGAGACAGTTAGCAGGATTTGGACACAGGAGAGTTAGGCAGGTTGGAGCCACAGGGAGACAGCGCCAAGGGTGGCGGAGACACAGGGAGAGAGTTAGCAGGTTGGAGCCAACAGGAGACAGTTAGAGGTGGGAGCCACAGGGAGACAGTTGCAGGTTGGAGCCACAGGAGACAGTTAGCAGGATGGACCACAGGGAGACAGTTATAAGGTTGGAGCCACAAGGGAGACAGTTAGCAGGTTGAGCCACAGGGAGACAGTTAGTAGGTTGGAGCCACTGGGGAGACAATTAGCAGGTTGGAGCCATAGGAGACAGTTGTGGGGTGGATGGAGCCACAGGGAGAGAGTTAGTAGGTTGGAGCCACAGGGAGACAGTTTAGGTTGGAGCCATAGGGTGGGGAAATTAGCAGGTTGGAGCACAGGGAATCGGGTTAGCAGGACGGAGCCACAGGGAGAGAGTGAGTGAGGTTGGAGCCATAGGAGACAGCTGGCAGGTTGGAGCCACAGGGAGACAGTTAGCAGGCTGGAGCCACAGGGAGACAGTTAGCAGGTTGGAGCCACAGGGAGACAGTTAGCAGGTTGGAGCCACAGGGAGACAGTTAGCAGGTTGGAGCCACAGGGAGAAAGTTAGCAGGACGGAGCCATAAGGAGACAGCTGGCAGGACGTAGCCACCGGGAGACAGCTGGCAGGACGGAGCCAAAGGGAGACAGCTGGCAGGTTGGAGCCACAAGAAGACAGCTTGCAGGACGGAGCCACAGTGAGACAGCTGGCAGGTTTGAGCCATAAGGAGTCGGGTTAGTAGGTTGGCCACAGTGAGACAGCTGTGCAGGACAGAATACAAGGGAGTCGGTTAGAGGTTGGGCCACAGTGAATGCAGCTGGCAGGTCAGAGCCACAGTGAGACAGCTGGAAGGGCAGATGCGACAGTGAGACAGCTGGCAAGGTTGGAGCCACAGTGAGACAGCTTGGCAGGTTTGGGCCACAGTGAGACAGTTGGCGGAGACAGAGCCACATTGAGACAACTTGCAGGTTGGAGCCACAGGGAGACAGCTGGCAGGACGGAGCCACAGGGAGACAGTGTAGCAGGTTGGACACCAGGGAGACAGTTGACAGGACGGAGCCACAGGAGGCAGTTAGCAGGACGGCAGCCACGGGGAGACAGTTAGTAGGTTTGAGCCACAGAGAGACAGCAAGGTTGGAGCCACGTTGAGACAGTTGGCAGAACTTAGGCCACAGGGAGACAGATTGGCAGGTTGGAGCCACAGGGAGACAGTTAACAGGTTGGAGCCACAGGGAGACAGTTGGTAGGGACGGAGCCACAGGGAGTAAGTTAGCAGGTTGGAGTCACAGGGAGACAAAGTAGGTTGGAGCCAAAGGGAGAGAGTTAGCAGGTTGGAGCCACAGGAGAGAGTTGGTTGGAGCCACAGGAGACAGCTGGCAGGTTGGAGCCACAGGGAGACAGTTAGCAGGTTGGAGCCACAGGGAGACAGTTAGTAGTTGGATTTAAGAGACGAGTTAGTAGGTTGGAGCCACAGGAGACAGTCAGCAGGTTGGAGCTAACAGAGAGACAGTTATCAGGTTGGTTTCCACAGAAACAGTTGCAGGTTGAGCCACAGGGAGAGAATGTTGTGGTTGGAGCCACAGAGATAGTTAGAGAGTTGGAGCCACAGTGAGACAGTTAACAGTTTGGAGCCACAGGGAGACAGTTAGCAGGTTGGGAGCCACATGGATGGCAGTTATAGATTGGAGCCACAGGAGAGATGGCCAAGGTTGGTGGGGCCACAGGAGACAGTTAGCAGGATGGAGCCACAGGGAGACAGCGGAGGTTGGAGCCACAGGGAGACAGTTAGTGGGTATGAAGCCACAGTGAGACAGCTTGGCAGGTTGGAGCCACAGGGAGACAAATTAGCAGGTTGAAGCCACAGGGGAGACAGTTACTTCAGAAGTTGGAGCCATAGAGAGACAGTTAGCAGGTTGGAGCCACCAGGGAGACAGTCAGCAGAGTTGGAGCCACAGAGAGACAGTTAGGCAGGTTTGAGCCACAGGAGACAGTTAGCAGGATTTGGAGCCACAGGGAGAATGTTAGCAGGTTGGAGCCACAGGGAGACAGTTTAACAGGTTGGAGCCACAGGAGACAGTTGGTAGGACGGAGCCCAGGAGTAAGTGTAGCAGGTTGGAGTCACAGGGAGACAGTTACAAGGTTGGCTCCACAGGGAGAGAGCAGGTTGGAGCCAGTTAGCAGGGAGAGGTTAGCAGGTTGGAGCCACAGGGAGACAGCTGGCAGGTTGGAGCCACAGGGAGACAGAGTTAGCAGGTTGGAGCCACAGGGAGACAGTTAGCAGGTTGGACCATAGAGAGACAGTTATAGGTTGCGTTACAGGGGAGACAGTCAGCAGGTTGGGACACAGAGAGACAGTTAGCAGGTTGGAGCCACAGGGGAGACAGTTAGCAGGTTGGAGCCACAGGAGAATGTTAGCAGGTTGGAGCCACAGGGAGATAGTTAGCAGGTTTGGAGCCACAGTGAGACAGTTGTTTGGAGCCACAGGGGCGATTGCTTGCAGGTTGGAGCCACATGGAGACAGTTAGCAGGTTGGAGCCACAGGGAGCAGCTGGCGAGTTGGAGCCACAGGGAGACAGTTAGCAGGATGGAGCCACAGGGGAGACAGCCTAAGGTTGGAGCCACAGGAGACATAGCAGGTTGAAGCCACGAGGGAGACAGTTACCAGGTTTGGTGCCATAGAGAGACAGTTAGAGGTTGGCTTTGCAGAGAAGACAGTCAGCAGGTTGGAGCCACAGAGAGACAAAGTTACAGGTTGGAGCCTACGGAGACAGTTAGCAGGTTGGGAGCCACAGGGAGAATGTTAGCAGGTTGGAGCCACAGGGAGAAGTTTGCAGGTTGGAGCCACAGTGAGACAAAGTTAAAGCTGCAAGGAGACAGTTGTAGGTTGGAGCCACAGGAGTGGTTAACCAGAGACAGTTAGCAGGGTTGGAGCCACCAGGAGACAGCTGAAGTTGGAGCCACAGGGGAGACTGTTTGTAGGATGGAGCCACAGGGAGACAGCTGGCAGGTTGGATTCACAGGAGACAGTTAGCGAGGTTGAAGCCACTGGAGAAGCCAAGTGGGGGGGCACAGGGACAGAGAGGTTGGAAGCCACAGGGGTAGGCCGGGAGACAGCTGGCAGGATGGAGCCACAGGGAGACAGCTGGCAGGTTGGAGCCACAGGGAGATGTTAGCAGGTTGAAGCCACAGTGAGACAGCTGGCAGGTTGGAGCCACAGGGAGACAGTTAGCAGATTGAAGCCACAGGGAGGCAGCTGGCAGGTTGGAGGAGCCACTGAATAATTACATAAATGTTTTATCTCACTATCTGGAGTCATTTCCTTCACTGATCACGAAGACACCCAATCCCTCCCACCCTCCACTCCTCCCATTCCGCTTCACTTCTCCTCCTCCACTCCCTCCACTCTCCACCCCTCCACTTCCTCCACCCTTCCACCCCCTCACTCCTTCTGCTCTCTGCACCACTCGACACCTCTGAAAATAGAGATTGCTTTGACTTGACATTGGACAGAAGCACTTCTTTCCCTCTTTCCTCCCATCTCTCCTCCTCCTCCTCCCTCTCTCCCTCTCCAGATTCCTTCCGCATCTCGTTCTTTTCAATCACTTTTTCCTCATGTTATTTTCAAAAAAGCCTAGAGAGAGAGAGAGAGAGAGAGAGAGAGAGAGAGAAGACAATAGAGCAATGCAATTCCAACTCTCTATTGCAATATAGACGCCACATCATAACAATGGATCCCTGTTTTTTCTTTTCTCCCATTACAGTGTGAGTTGAAGAAGAGGTAATGGTTGATAACTAATTGATACTATTTTATAATGTACATACGCATATCCAATCACCTGGCATTGTAAAGAGAGTGTCTGTATAGTGTAACAATAGAAAAAGCCTAGTTGTCGTTTATCAGACTATAACAGCCCAGGCAGTAGTGTTTTCAGGTGGAACTTAATACAACTGTCAGAGGGAGAGAAATACAGGCTGACAGACTGTAAGAGAAGGTACATCACAAAGAGGAAAGAAGAGAATAGAAAGTCTCGGAAGAAAGAGAGGGAGGTGAAGTGGGCACGGATAGAGACATATGGAGAGAGAGGGACATATAGAGCACGGATAGAGACATATGGAGAGAGAGGGACATATACTTCCGAAAGTGGGGCGGTGGTCTAAGGCACTGCACTTCGCAGGCAAGAAGGTGCCACTAGAGATCCTGTGTTCGAATCCAGGCTCTGTCATAAAAGGCCGCGAACCCGGAGACCCATGGGCGGCGACAATTGGCCCAGCTGTCATCCCAGGTAAGGGGAGGGAATGGCTGGCAGGGATGTGAGAGCTGATATGTTTGCGAAAGGGTTGTGGGGTTTGATTCCAAAGGGGGCAGTATAAAACTAAAATAATGTATGCACTAACTGTAAGTTTTGGATAAGAGCAGTCTGTTAAATGTCAATATAGAGCATGGATAAAAGGAAAATGGGGGAGAGAGATGGATAGAGCATGGATAGAGACATATGGAGCAAAGGGACAGATAGAGACAAAGGAGAGCGGGACAGATAGAGACACATATGGAGAGCGGGGACAGATAGAGAAATATGGAGAGCGGGACAGATAGAGACATAAGGAGAGCGGAACAGATAGAGAAATAAGTGGGAGAGAGGGACAGACAGAGCATGGAGAAAGAAATATGGAGAGAGATAGAGCATGGATAGAGAAATATGGGGGAGAGAGAGACAGATTGAGCAATAGAGAAAATGAGGGAAGAAACACCATGAAAAGATGAGTGGGTGGCAAATGTAAACTCCGAGGGTCCAAAGGTGGGTTGTTTTTATGGAGAAAGAAATATGGAGAGAGAGGGACAGATAAGAGCATGGCTAGAGAAATATGGAGAGAGAGAGAATGATAGAGCATGGAGAGAGAATTATGGATAGACAAAAATGAGGGAAGAAACACTATGAAAAGATTGAGTGGGTGGCAAATATACCCGAGCATGCAGGTCCAGGTCATGGTGGAGTTGTTTTTAATCCTTCCGCATGTCACATTGGTCTGTGATTACGGGCCATCGATCACTGGTTGTCACTGGGGATGTGAGGCAGCTGCATGCTGAGTGGGCAGCCGAGACCAGATGCCACAACGCCCACCACGCTGAGTCTCCTAAGGAAACGATTCACTCAGGGAGGGGGGAGGGGGATTTGGGGGAGAGCTAGGGGTAGTGGGGCATAGAGAGAGGAGTAAGAGGGGGAGTGGGGGGAAATGAGAGAGCGGGAGAGTGAGCGAGGGAAGAGAGGGGGAAAGGAATGGAGGGAGAGAGAGAGAGAGAAGCAGAGAGAGCGAGAGCTGTAAAAAATAAAAACAAGTCTTCAAACAAGCACACACACCAGCCACGATGTGTTTACCACGTTGGTAATGAGACAGTATGTATTTGTTCAATTCAAAATGGCAAAACGGCTGTGTGAGCATTTGAAAATAGTCAGGATCAAACGTGAGCAGATGAAAAATGTTAACTAGGAAGTCCAACATTCTCTCAGACATGCAACCATCCCAGTGGCAGGAGGGTGAGGGATGGTGATCCTCCTGCTGTCAGCCAGCCACATCCCAAGCAGTTGCACCCGGTTTCATGCCTGTAAACAAAAATTAAGCATAATAGACCTTTTTCCAGAGTTATTGACGTCAATCTAAAATAAGTAGTTTCTTTGTCGAAAACCTGAAAGCTAGCCAGCAATTATTATTATTAAAATGGTTTATAAGGACCCACATATATTATCCTATGAATGGATTTTCCTCAGTAATGAGTGCAATGAATCCAAGTAACATATTGGATTAGGAAACTGATTGTAATTTGTATTCGAGGCAGCATAAGATTATTAAAGTAAATAAATAAATGTACATGCACACAAACACAGATATTGACACAAACAATTCAAAAAATAAACCTGCAATAGAGCATGCTAAAGATGATAAATGATGGGCGTGGTTTTGGTTCAAAGTAATCTGTATAAGTTTCAGGCCCTGTATCGGTAAAAAGGCCTTCATTTGAAATAGAGTCTTTATGAAATATGTGTGGCATTTTATTAATTTTGTATTTTCCTTATAATAATATATTTACTTAGGATATCTGGTGAAGTCCACAGGACTGAAAATGAATGAATGAAACAAACCATGTCTCTGCCCTTAACAAATAACTGTGCTTTAAGCAATTTTACTCCCCAAAGGCAAGGGTGCTCACGGGACATTTTTGAATAAGGCTTTCACACTAAGCAGTGTGTTAATTTAAAAATGTTCTGGTGTCTATATGGGTCCAGAGACAACACTTTCAGTGTAGATTGTAAACTGTCAGTAAGTTAAGTATTATATATATATATATATATATATATATATATATATATATATATATATATATATATATATATAACATACACTGGAGAAATTTGCTGTGCAAACACAATTTATTTATACTTATCTTTGTACACAATATCATGGTTGATTGGTTTAACTTGGATTATTTACACAAAGGCTGTTCAGGAGAATGGATATTATAGAATATTTAGATAGAATGTATTGTGTAGATCAAATATGATCTATCAGATATATTTAAAATATTGTAGAACATTGTGTGTGCTCTATTCATTCTATTTCCTAGCCAAAAGCATGCAGTTCCAGATGCAACCTGCCATTAGTAGTTGAAGGCAGAAAAATCCAATAGTTTCAGAAAAGTACAGTCACTTCCCTGGAGATCTGTATTCAAATATATTTTTGAAGTAGTCACTTCAAGATCTTATTCAAATATTTTTAAAAAGTAGTACTTTTTTTTTGATCTGTTTTCAAATTGTTTTTGTAACTTGCAAGTATTCAAATACCTTTAAATATTTGTTTTTCTGAGAGGTATTCAAAATACATTCAAAATAAGATGTTAGTTTTTCTGAGACCTGTATTTGAATTTCAAAAGAATAGTTGCCTTTAGTTGATTTCTCTATATTCGCCTACTTCCAAGTTTTTGAAAAGTTGGTATTTTCAAATAAACTACAAAAATACAACAATTCTCAGACCAGGGACTGTCAGCCTGGTCATATTAAAGTCCTGATTGGTGCTGCTTAAAAGTATTTGACATGACTGTGACCTGAGGCGGCTTTCCAGTTGTTTCTCTTGTTCCAGACCTTCGTTCGCTGCTTGTCAAACTGATAATATCCTATTATAATTCACCAACATATAGACAGCAGGACATTCAGTGACTGGACTGAAGTAAATTGTCGCACCACCCATATGCCCCCTCTCAGACATTATACAGACTACTCTGAGCTGCTCAATTCTGGTCCTGGAGGGCTTAAACACTGTTTCTTTGTTTCTGCCTGGTAGTTAAAGATGCACTCCAGGATCTTCAGTACAATAAATTCATATCATATATACGAATTGGAATCGTAACATATCATCACTAATTGCCATTTTTTTATAAATATAAAATATATTTTTTGGCAGGACGTAACATATCATACGAAATGGATGACATAGTACACAATGTGATGACGTAAGTATACGATTTGATGACGTAGTACACAGATTGAAGACGGGTACACACAAAAATAGGGACCACTTTTTGGCCTGTGAAAAACTACTGGCTGAAATTATGTTTGAGAGTAAGTGCTTTGATTAGTCCCTGATTAGATGAAAACAGAAGTGTTTCGGCCCTTTAAGTCCTGGGCAGCCCTGGAGAGTGGCCAAAGTAAACTCAATAATCCATTTTCAACACTCTCTGAGCTGGCTGGCTGTGTGTGTGTGTGTGTGTGTGTGTGTGTGTGTGTGTGTGTGTGTGTGTGTGTGATGTACGTACGGCTAGTAAGGCAGTGTGTAAGGTTTGTTTATAATACTTCTGAGGTCCATCAGAATAGTAAATGAGATAATTCGAACACGTGAAACAGGTGTCCTGTCCCTAAAAGGAAAAATGGCAAATTTGAGGCTTAGGGGTTAGGGTTAGGGTTATGGTTAGTGTTAGGCTCACGTTTGCACAGCTCACCCAGGCAGGAGATTGCAGTTGATGTACAGCCCTCTACTCAGCCTATCCATACCTCTTGGCTGCCGATAGAGTCATATTTAGCCATCCCACCTGGACCTCACGTGATATAAACGATGATGTACAATGGTAGTAGTTTGAAACCCATTGACAACCAATACACCTATATATATATATATATATATATATATATATATATATATATATATATATATATATATATACAGTTAGTCGGAATTTTTACATACACATTTACATTTTAGTCATTTAGTAGATCGCTCTTATCCAGAGCATCCATACATTTTCTCCAAAACACTTAGGTTGGGAGTCATTAAAACTCGTTATTCAACCACTCCACAAATGTCTTGTTAACAAACTATAGTTTTGGCAAGTTGGTTAGGGTATCTTACTGCATGACTACAAGTAATTTTTTCCAACAATTGGTTTACAGACAGATTATTTCACTTATAATTCACTGTATCACAATTCAGTGGGTCAAAAGTTTACATACACTAAGTTGACTGTGCCTTAAACAGCTTGGAGAATTCCAGAAAATTATGTCATGGCTTTAGAAGCTTCTGATGAGCTAATTGACATCATTTGGAGTCAATTACAGGTGTACCTGTGGATGTATTTCAAGGCCTACCTTCAAACTCAGTGCCTCCTTTGCTTGACATCATGTGAAAATCAAAAGAAATCAGCCAAGAAGTCTGCTTCATCCTGGGAGCAATTTCCAAACGCCCTGTAGGTACCCATGTTCATCTGTACAAACAATAGTACGCAAGTATTAAACTACCATGGGACCACTCAGCCGTCACTTACCACTCAGGAAGGAGACGCGTTCTGTCTCCTGAGATGAATGTACTTTATAAGAAAGTGCAAAGCATTCCCGAACAACGGAAAAAGGACCTTTGAGAAGATGCTGCGGAGGAAACAGGTACAAAAAGTATCCATATCCTCAGTAAAACGAAACTCTATATCGAGCATAACCTGAAAGGCCAGCTCAGCATGGAAGCCTGCTCCCAAAACCGCCTACAAAAAGCCAGACTACGGTTGTAACTGCACATGGGGGGACAAGATCGTACTTTTGGAGAAATGTCCTCTGGTCTGATGAAACAAAAACAGAGCTGTTTGGCCATAATGACCATTGT
>NW_025536352.1:0-61154 GCF_020615455.1 Coregonus clupeaformis
GAGTAGTATTAACATGAAACACAGTGATGAGTGGGTCGTGTTTGAGTAGTATTAACATGAGACACAGTAATGGTGGTTGTGTTTAGAGTATTATTAACATGAACACAGTGTGGGTTGTGTTTGTAAGTATTATCATGAGGCACAAGTTGACGGTGGGGTTGTGTTTAGGAGTAGTAGTAACATGAGACACAGACCGTGATGGTGGGTTGTGTTTAGGAGTAGTATTAACATGAGACACAGTGATGGTAGGTGATGTAGTTTAGGAGTAATATTAACCCTGAGACAGAGTTGGGGTTAGGAGTAGTATTAACATCAGGCACAGTGATGGTGGGTTGTGTTTAGGAGTAGTATTAACATGAGACACAGTGATGGTGGGTTGTGTTTAGGAGAGTATTAACATGAGACACAGTGATGGTGGGTTGTGTTTGGAGTATAGTATTAACAGAGGCACAGTGACGGTAGGTTGTGTTTAGAGTAGTATTAACAGAGACACAGTGACGGTGGGTTGTGTTTAGGAAGTAATATTAACATGAGGCACAGTGATGGTGGGTTGTGTTTAGGAGTAGTATTAACACGAGACACAGTGATGGTGGGTTGTGTTTAGGAGTAGTATTAACATGAGACACAGTGATGGTGGTTGTGTTTAGGAGTAGTATTAACCACGAGACAGAGTGAGTTAGAGTAGTATTAACACGAGACACAGTGATAGTGGATTGTGTTTAGGAGTAGTATTAACACGAGACACAGTGATGGTGGGTTGTGTTTAGGAAGTAGTATTAACATGAGACACAGTGACGGTAGGGTTGTGTTTAGAGTAGTATTAACATGAGACACAGTGATGGTGGGTTGTGTTTAGGAGTAAGTATTAACATGAGACACGTGATGGTGGGGTGTGTTTGAGTAGTATCAACATGAGACACAGTGACGGTGGGTTGTGTTTAGGAGTAGTATTAACATGAGACAAGTGACGGTGGGTTGTGTTTAGGAGCAGTATTAACATGAGACACAGTGATGGTAGGGTTGTGTTTAGAGTAGTATTAACCTGAGACACAGTGATGGTAGGTTGTGTTTAGGAGTAGTATTAACCCTGAGACAGAGTGATGTGGGTTGTGTTTAGGAGTAGTATTAACATGAGGCACAGTGATGGTGGGTTGTGTTTAGGAGTATTAACATGAGACACAGTGATGGTGGGTTGTGTTTAGGAGTAGTATTAACATGAGACACAGTGATGGTGGGTTGTGTTTAGGAAGTAGTATTAACATGAGACACAGTGACGGTGGGTTGTGTTTAGGAGTAGTATTAACATGAGACGCAGTGATGGTGGGTTGTGTTTAGGAGTAGTATTAACACGAGACACAGTGATGGTGGGTTGTGTTTAGAGTAGTATTAACATGAGACACAGTGAAGGTGGGTTGTGTTTAGGAGTAGTATTAACACTGAGACAAGTGACGGTGGGTGTGTTTAGGAGTAGTATTAACATGAGACACAGTGACGGTGGGTTGTGTTTAGGAATAGTATTAACATGAGACACAGAGTGATGTGGTTGTGTTTAGGAGTAGTATTAACATGAGGCACAGTGATGGTGGGTTGTGTTTAGGAGTAGTATTAACATGAGACACAGTGATGGTGGGTTGTGTTTAGGAGTAGTATTAACATGAGACACAGTGATGGTGGGTTGTGTTTAGGAGTAGTATTAACCCTGAGACAGAGTTGGGGTTAGGAGTAGTATTAACATGAGGCACAGTGATGGTGGGTTGTGTTTAGGAGTAGTATTAACATGAGACACAGTGATGGTGGGTTGTGTTTAGGAGTAGTATTAACATGAGACACAGTGATGGTGGGTTGTGTTTAGGAGTAGTATTAACATGAGACACAGTGATGGTGGGTTGTGTTTAGGAGTAGTATTAACATGAGACACAGTGGATGGTGGGTTGTGTTTAGGAGTAGTATTAACATGAGACACAGTGATGGTGGGTTGTGTTTAGAGTAGTATTAACATGAGACACAGTGATGGTGGGTTGTGTTTAGGAGCAGTATTAACATGAGACACAGTGATGGTGGGTTGTGTTTAGGAGTAGTATTAACATGAGACACAGTGATGGTGGGTTGTGTTTAGGAGTAGTATTAACATGAGACACAGTGATGGTGGGTTGTGTTTAGGAGTAGTATTAACATGAGAAACACAGTGATGGTGGGTTGTGTTTAGGAGTAGTATTAACATGGAGACACAGTGATTGTGGGTTGTGTTTAGGAGTAGTATTAACATGAGACACAGTGATGGTGGGTTGTGTTTAGAGTAGTATTAACACGAGACACAGTGATGGTGGGTTGTGTTTAGGAGTAGTATTAACATGAGACACAGTGATGGTGGGTTGTGTTTAGGAGTAGTATTAACACGAGACACAAGTGATGGTGGGTTGTATTTAGGAGTAGTATTAACACGAGACACAGTGATGGTGGGTTTGTGTTTAGGAGTAGTATTAACATGAGACACAGTGATGGTGGGTTGTGTTTAGGAGTAGTATTAACATGAGACACAGTGATGGTGGGTTGTGTTTAGGAGTAGTATTAACACGAGACACAGTGACGGTGGGTTGTGTTTAGGAGTAGTATTAACATGAGACACAGTGATGGTGGGTTTGTGTTTAGGAGTAGTATTAACATGAGACACAGTGATGGTGGGTTGTGTTTAGGAGCAGTATTAACATGAGACACAGTGATGGTGGGTTGTGTTTAGGAGTAGTATTAACATGAGACACAGTGATGGTGGGTTGTGTTTAGGAGTAGTATTAACACGAGACACAGTGATGGTGGGGTTGTGTTTAGGAGTAAGTATTAACACGAGACACAGTGATGGTGGGTTGTGTTTAGAGTAGTATTAACATGAGACACAGTGATGGTGGGTTGTGTTTAGGAGTAGTATTAACATGAGACACAGTGATGGTGGGTTGTGTTTAGAGTAGTATTAACATGAGACACAGTGATGGTGGGTTGTGTTTAGGAGTAAGTATTAACATGAGACACAGTGATGGTGGGTTGTGTTTAGAGTAGTATTAACACGAGACACAGTGATGGTGGGTTGTGTTTAGGAGTAGTATTAACACGAGACACAGTGACGGTGGGTTGTGTTTAGGAGTAGTATTAACATGAGACACAGTGACGGTGGGTTGTGTTTAGAGTAAGTATTAACATGGCAACACAGTGACGGTGGGTTGTGTTTAGGAGTAGTATTAACATGAGACACAGTGATGGTGGGTTGTGTTTAGGAGTAGTATTAACATGAGACACAGTGATGGTGGGTTGTGTTTAGGAGTAGTATTAACATGAGACACAGTGATGGTGGGTTGTGTTTAGGAGTAGCATTAACATGAGACACAGTGATGGTGGGTTGTGTTTAGGAGTAGTATTAACATGAGACACAGTGATGGTGGGTTGTGTTTAGGAGTAGTATTAACATGAGACACAGTGATGGTGGGTTGTGTTTAGGAGCAGTATTAACATGAGACACAGTGATGGTGGGTTGTGTTTAGGAGTAGTATTAACATGAGACACAGTGATGGTGGGTTGTGTTTAGGAGTAGTATTAACATGAGACACAGTGATGGTGGGTTGTGTTTAGGAGTAGTATTAACATGAGACACAGTGATGGTGGGTTGTGTTTAGGAGTAGTATTAACATGAGACACAGTGATGGTGGGTTGTGTTTAGGAGTAGTATTAACATGAGACACAGTGATGGTGGGTTGTGTTTAGGAGTAGTATTAACATGAGACACAGTGACGGTGGGTTGTGTTTAGGAGCAGTATTAACATGAGACACAGTGATGGTGGGTTGTGTTTAGGAGTAGTATTAACATGAGACACAGTGATGGTGGGTTGTGTTTAGGAGAGTATTAACATGAGACACAGTGATGGTGGGTTGTGTTTAGAGTAGTATTAATCATGAGACACAGTGATGGTGGGTTGTGTTTAGGAGTAGTATTAACACTGAGACACAGTGATGGTGGGTTGTGTTTAGGAGTAGTATTAACATGAGACACAGTGATGGTGGGTTGTGTTTAGGAGTAGTATTAACATGAGACACAGTGATGGTGGGTTGTGTTTAGGAGTAGTATTAACATGAGACACAGTGATGGTGGGTTGTGTTTAGGAGTAGTATTAACATGAGACACAGTGATGGTGGGTTGTGTTTAGGAGTAGTATTAACATGAGACACAGTGACGGTAGGGTTGTGTTTAGGGAGTAGTATTAACCCTGAGACAGAGTTGGGGGTTAGGAGTAGTATTAACATGAGACACAGTGATGGTGGGTTGTGTTTAGGAGTAGTATTAACATGAGACACAGTGACGGTGGGTTGTGTTTAGGAGTAGTATTAACATGAGGCACAAGTGATGGTGGGTTGTGTTTAGGAGTAGTATTAACACGAGACACAGTGATGGTGGGTTGTGTTTAGGAGTAGTATTAACATGAGACACAGTGATGGTAGGTTGTGTTAAGGAGTAGTATTAACCCTGAGACAGAGTTGGGGTTAGGAGTAGTATTAACATGAGACACAGTGATGGTGGGTTGTGTTTAGGAGTAGTATTAACATGAGACACAGTGATGGTGGGTTGTGTTTAGGAGTAGTATTAACATGAGACACAGTGACGGTGGGTTGTGTTTAGGAGTAGTATTAACATGAGACACAGTGATGGTGGGTTGTGTTTAGGAGTAGTATTAACATGAGACACAGTGACGGTGGGTTGTGTTTAGGAGTAATATTAACATGAGGCACAGTGATGGTGGGTTGTGTTTAGGAGTAGTATTAACATGAGAAACAGTGATGGTGGGTTGTGTTTAGGAGTAGTATTAACATGAGACACAGTGATGGTAGGTTGTGTTTAGGAGTAATATTAACCCTGAGACAGAGTTGGGGTTAGGAGTAGTATTAACACGAGGCACAGTGATGGTGGGTTGTGTTTAGGAGTAGTATTAACATGAGACACAGTGACGGTGGGTTGTGTTTAGGAGTAGTATTAACATGAGACACAGTGATGGTGGGTTGTGTTTAGGAGTAGTATTAACACGAGACACAGTGATGGTGGGTTGTGTTTAGGAGCAGTATTAACATGAGACACAGTGATGGTGGGTTGTGTTTAGGAGTAGTATTAACCATGAGACACAGTGATGGTGGGTTGTGTTTAGGAGTAGTATTAACATGAGACACAGTGATGGTGGGTTGTGTTTAGGAGCAGTATTAACATGAGACACAGTGATGGTGGGTTGTGTTTAGGAGTAGTATTAACATGAGACACAGTGACGGTGGGTTGTGTTTAGGAGTAGTATTAACATGAGACACAGTGATGGTGGTTGTGTTTAGGAGTAGTATTAACACGAGACACAGTGATGGTGGGTTGTGTTTAGGAGTAGTATTAACACGAGACACAGTGACGGAGGGGTTGTGTTTAGGAGTAGTATTAACATGAGGCACAGTGATGGTGGGTTGTGTTTAGGAGTAGTATTAACATGAGACACAGTGATGGTGGGTTGTGTTTAGGAGTAGTATTAACATGAGACACAGTGATGGTAGGGTTGTGTTTAGGAGTAATATTAACCCTGAGACAGAGTTGGGGTTAGGAGTAGTATTAACATGAGGCACAGTGATGGTGGGTTGTGTTTAGGAGTAGTATTAACATGAGACACAGTGATGGTGGGTTGTGTTTAGGAGTAGTATTAACATGAGACACAGTGACGGTGGGTTGTGTTTAGGAGTAGTATTAACATGAGACACAGTGATGGTGGGTTGTGTTTAGGAGTAGTATTAACATGAGACACAGTGACGGTGGGTTGTGTTTAGGAGTAGTATTAACATGAGACACAGTGACGGTGGGTTGTGTTTAGGAGTAGTATTAACATGAGAAACAGTGATGGTGGGTTGTGTTTAGGAGTAGTATTAACATGAGACACAGTGATGGTAGGTTGTGTTTAGGAGTAGTATTAACCCTGAGACAGAGTTGGGGTTAGGAGTAGTATTAACATGAGACACAGTGATGGTGGGTTGTGTTTAGGAGTAGTATTAACATGAGACACAGTGACGGTGGGTTGTGTTTAGGAGTAGTATTAACATGAGACACAGTGATGGTGGGCTGTGTTTAGGAGTAGTATTAACATGAGACACAGTGATGGTGGGTTGTGTTTAGGAGTAGTATTAACATGAGACACAGTGATGGTGGGTTGTGTTTAGGAGTAGTATTAACATGAGACACAGTGATGGTGGGTTGTGTTTAGGAGCAGTATTAACATGAGACACAGTGACGGTGGGTTGTGTTTAGGAGTAGTATTAACACGAGACACAGTGATGGTGGGTTGTGTTTAGGAGTAGTATTAACATGAGACACAGTGACGGTGGGTTGTCTTTAGGAGTAGTATTAACATGAGACACAGTGACGGTGGGTTGTGTTTAGGAGTAGTATTAACATGAGGCACAGTGATGGTGGGTTGTGTTTAGGAGTAGTATTAACATGAGACACAGTGATGGTGGGTTGTGTTTAGGAGTAGTATTAACATGAGACACAGTGATGGTAGGTTGTGTTAAGGAGTAGTATTAACCCTGAGACAGAGTTGGGGTTAGGAGTAGTATTAACATGAGACACAGTGATGGTGGGTTGTGTTTAGGAGTAGTATTAACATGAGACACAGTGATGGTGGGTTGTGTTTAGGAGTAGTATTAACATGAGACACAGTGACGGTGGGTTGTGTTTAGGAGTAGTATTAACATGAGGCACAGTGATGGTGGGTTGTGTTTAGGAGTAGTATTAACATGAGACACAGTGACGGTGGGTTGTGTTTAGGAGTAGTATTAACATGAGACACAGTGAGGTGGGTTGTGTTTAGGGTAGTATTAACATGAGACACAGTGATGGTGGGTTGTGTTTAGGAGTAGTATTAACATGAGACACAGTGATGGTAGGGTTGTGTTTAGGAGTAATATTAACCCTGAGACAGAGTTGGGGTTAGGAGTAGTATTAACATGAGACACAGTGACGGTGGGTTGTGTTTAGGAGTAGTATTAACATGAGACACAGTGATGGTGGGTTGTGTTTAGGAGTAGTATTAACATGAGACACAGTGATGGTGGGTTGTGTTTAGGAGTAGTATTAACATGAGACACAGTGATGGTGGGTTGTGTTTAGGAGTAGTATTAACATGAGACACAGTGATGGTGGGTTGTGTTTAGGAGTAGTATTAACATGAGACACAGTGATGGTGGGTTGTGTTTAGGAGTAGTATTAACATGAGACACAGTGACGGTGGGTTGTGTTTAGGAGTAGTATTAACACGAGACACAGTGATGGTGGGTTGTGTTTAGGAGTAGTATTAACATGAGACACAGTGACGGTGGGTTGTGTTTAGGAGTAGTATTAACCATGAGACACAGTGACGGTGGGTTGTGTTTAGGAGTAGTATTAACACGAGACACAGTGATGGTGGGTTGTCTTTAGGAGCAGTATTAACATGAGACACAGTGACGGTGGGTTGTGTTTAGGAGTAGTATTAACATGAGGCACAGTGATGGTGGGTTGTGTTTAGGAGTAGTATTAACATGAGACACAGTGATGGTGGGTTGTGTTTAGGAGTAGTATTAACATGAGACACAGTGAAGGTGGGTTGTGTTTAGGAGTAGTATTAACCCTGAGACAGAGTGACGGTGGGTTGTGTTTAGGAGTAGTATTAACATGAGACACAGTGATGGTGGGTTGTGTTTAGGAGTAGTATTAACATGACACACAGTGACGGTTGGTTGTGTTTAGGAGTAGTATTAACATGAGGCACTTTGATGGTGGGTTGTGTTTAGGAATAGTATTAAAATGAGACACAGTGATGGTGGGTTGTGTTTAGGAGTAGTATTAACATGAGACACAGTGATGGTAGGTTGTGTTTAGGAGTAGTATTAACCCTGAGACAGAGTTGGGGCTAGGAGTAGTATTAACATGAGACACAGTGATGGTGGGTTGTGTTTAGGAGTAGTATTAACATGAGACACAGTGATGGTGGGTTGTGTTTAGGAGTAGTATTAACATGAGACACAGTGATGGTGGGTTGTGTTTAGGAGTAGTATTAACATGAGAAACAGTGACGGTGGGTTGTGTTTAGGAGTAGTATTAACATGAGGCACAGTGATGGTGGGTTGTGTTTAGGAGTAGTATTAACATGAGACACAGTGATGGTGGGTTGTGTTTAGGAGTAGTATTAACATGAGACACAGTGAAGGTGGGTTGTGTTTAGGAGTAGTATTAACCCTGAGACAGAGTGACGGTGGGTTGTGTTTAGGAGTAGTATTAACATGAGACACAGTGATGGTGGGTTGTGTTTAGGAGTAGTATTAACATGAGACACAGTGATGGTGGGTTGTGTTTAGGAGTAGTATTAACATGAGACACAGTGATGGTGGGTTGTGTTTAGGAGTAGTATTAACATGAGAACACAGTGATGGTGGGTTGTGTTTAGGAGTAGTATTAACACGAGACACAGTGATGGTAGGTTGTGTTTAGGAGTAGTATTAACATGAGACACAGTGATGGTGGGTTGTGTTTAGGAGTAGTATTAACACAAGACACAGTGATGGTGGGTTGTGTTTAGGAGTAGTATTAACATGAGACACAGTGACGGTGGGTTGTGTTTAGGAGTAGTATTAACATGAGACACAGTGATGGTGGGTTGTGTTTAGGAGTAGTATTAACATGAGACACAGTGATTGTGGGTTGTGGTTAGGAGTAGTATTAACACGAGACACAGTGATGGTGGGTTGTGTTTAGGAGTAGTATTAACATGAGACACAGTGAAGGTGGGTTGTGTTTAGGAGTAGTATTAACCCTGAGACACAGTGACGGTGGGTTGTGTTTAGGAGTAGTATTAACATGAGACACAGTGATGGTGGGTTGTGTTTAGGAGTAGTATTAACACGAGACACAGTGATGGTGGGTTGTGTTTAGGAGTAGTATTAACATGAGACACAGTGACGGTGGGTTGTGTTTAGGAGTAGTATTAACATGAGACACAGTGATGGTGGGTTGTGTTTAGGAGCAGTATTAACATGAAACACAGTGATGGTGGGTTGTGGTTTAGGAGTAGTATTAACATGAGACACAGTGATGGTGGGTTGTGTTTAGGAGTAGTATTAACATGAGACACAGTGATGGTGGGTTGTGTTTAGGAGTAGTATTAACATGAGACACAGTGATGGTGGGTTGTGTTTAGGAGTAGTATTAACATGAGACACAGTGATGGTGGGTTGTGTTTAGGAGTAGTATTAACATGAGACACAGTGATGGTGGGTTGTGTTTAGGAGTAGTATTAACATGAGACACAGTGATGGTGGGTTGTGTTTAGGAGTAGTATTAACATGAGACACAGTGATGGTGGGTTGTGTTTAGGAGTAGTATTAACATGAGACACAGTGATGGTGGGTTGTGTTTAGGAGTAGTATTAACACAAGACACAGTGATGGTGGGTTGTGTTTAGGAGTAGTATTAACACGAGACACAGTGATGGTGGGTTGTGTTTAGGAGTAGTATTAACACGAGACACAGTGACGGTGGGTTGTGTTTAGGAGTAGTATTAACATGAGACACAGTGATGGTGGGTTGTGTTTAGGAGTAGTATTAACATGAGACACAGTGATGGTGGGTTGTGTTTAGGAGTAGTATTAACATGAGACACAGTGATGGTGGGTTGTGTTTAGGGAGTAGTATTAACACGAGACACAGTGATGGTGGGTTGTGTTTAGGAGTAGTATTAACATGAGACACAGTGACGGTGGGTTGTGTTTAGGAGTAGTATTAACATGAGACACAGTGACGGTGGGTTGTGTTTAGGAGTAGTATTAACATGAGACACAGTGACGGTGGGTTGTGTTTAGGAGTAAGTATTAACATGAGACACAGTGATGGTGGGTTGTGTTTAGGAGTAGTATTAACATGAGACACAGTGATGGTAGGTTGTGTTTAAGGAGTAATATTAACCCCTGAGACAGAGTTGGGGTTAGGAGTAGTATTAACATGAGACACAGTGATGGTGGGTTGTGTTTAGGAGTAGTATTAACATGAGACACAGTGATGGTGGGTTGTGTTTAGGAGTAGTATTAACATGAGACACAGTGATGGTGGGTTGTGTTTAGGAGTAGTATTAACATGAGACACAGTGATGGTGGGTTGTGTTTAGGAGTAGTATTAACATGAGACACAGTGATGGTGGGTTGTGTTTAGGAGTAAGTATTAACATGAGACACAGTGATGGTTGGTTGTGTTTAGGAGTAGTATTAATCATGAGACACAGTGATGGTTGGGTTGTGTTTAGGAGTAGTATTAACATGAGACACAGTGATGGTGGGTTGTGTTTAGGAGTAGTATTAACATGAGACACAGTGACGGTGGGTTGTGTTTAGGAGTAGTATTAACATGAGACACAGTGATGGTGGGTTGTGTTTAGGAGTAGTATTAACATGAGACACAGTGACGGTGGGTTGTGTTTAGGAGTAGTATTAACATGAGGCACAGTGATGGTGGGTTGTGTTTAGGAGTAGTATTAACATGAGACACAGTGATGGTGGGTTGTGATTAAGGAGTAGTATTAACCAAGAGACAGAGTTGGGGTTAGGAGTAGTATTAACATGAGACACAGTGATGGTGGGTTGTGTTTAGGAGTAGTATTAACACGAGACACAGTGATGGTGGGTTGTGTTTAGGAGTAGTATTAACATGAGACACAGTGATGGTAGGTTGTGTTTAGGAGTAGTATTAACCCTGAGACAGTGTTGGGGATAGGAGTAGTATTAACATGAGACACAGTGATGGTGGGTTGTGTTTAGGAGTAGTATTAACATGAGACACAGTGATGGTGGGTTGTGTTTAGGAGTATTATTAACATGAGACACAGTGACGGTGGGTTGTGTTTAGGAGTAGTATTAACATGAGACACAGTGATGGTGGGTTGTGTTTAGGAGTAGTATTAACATGAGACACAGTGACGGTGGGTTGTGTTTAGGAGTAGTATTAACATGAGACACAGTGATGGTGGGTTGTGTTTAGGAGTAGTATTAACATGAGACACAGTGATGGTGGGTTGTGTTTAGGAGTAGTATTAACATGAGACACAGTGATGGTGGTTGTGTTTAGGAGTAATATTAACCCTGAGACAGAGTTGGGGTTAGGAGTAGTATTAACATGAGACACAGTGATGGTGGGTTGTGTTTAGGAGTAGTATTAACATGAGACACAGTGATGGTGGGTTGTGTTTAGGAGTAGTATTAACATGAGACACAGTGATGGTGGGTTGTGTTTAGGAGTAGTATTAACATGAGACACAGTGATGGTGGGTTGTGTTTAGGAGTAGTATTAACATGAGACACAGTGATGGTGGGTTGTGTTTAGGAGTAGTATTAACACAAGACACAGTGATGGTGGGTTGTGTTTAGGAATAGTATTAACATGAGACACAGTGACGGTGGGTTGTGTTTAGGAGTAGTATTAACATGAGACACAGTGATGGTGGGTTGTGTTTAGGAGTAGTATTAACATGAGACACAGTGATGGTGGGTTGTCTTTACGAGTATTATTAACATGAGACACAGTGACGGTGGGTTGTGTTTAGGAGTAGTATTAACATGAGGCACAGTGATGGTGGGTTGTGTTTAGGAGTAGTATTAACATGAGAAACAGTGATGGTGGGTTGTGTTTAGGAGTAGTATTAACATGAGACACAGTGATGGTAGGTTGTGTTTAGGAGTAATATTAACCCTGAGACAGAGTTGGGGTTAGGAGTAGTATTAACATGAGGCACAGTGATGGTGGGTTGTGTTTAGGAGTAGTATTAACATGAGACACAGTGATGGTGGGTTGTGTTTAGGAGTAGTATTAACATGAGACACAGTGACGGTGGGTTGTGTTTAGGAGTAGTATTAACATGAGGCACAGTGATGGTGGGTTGTGTTTAGGAGTAGTATTAACATGAGACATAGTGACGGTGGGTTGTGTTTAGGAGTAGTATTAACATGAGGCACAGTGATGGTGGGTTTGTGTTTAGGTGTAGTATTAACACGAGAAACAGTGATGGTGGGTTGTGTTTAGGAGTAGTATTAACACGAGACACAGTGATGGTAGGTTGTGTTTAGGAGTAATATTAACCCTGAGACAGAGTTGGGGTTAGGAGTAGTATTAACATGAGGCACAGTGATGGTGGGTTGTGTTTAGGAGTAGTATTAACACGAGACACAGTGATGGTGGGTTGTGTTTAGGAGTAGTATTAACATGAGACACAGTGACGGTAGGTTGTGTTTAGGAGTAGTATTAACACGAGACACAGTGATGGTAGGTTGTGTTTAGGAGTAGTATTAACACAAGACACAGTGATGGTGGGTTGTGTTTAGGAGTAGTATTAACATGAGACACAGTGATGGTGGGTTGTGTTTAGGAGTAGTATTAACATGAGACACAGTGATGGTGGGTTGTGTTTAGGAGTAGTATTAACACAAGACACAGTGATGGTGGGTTGTGTTTAGGAGTAAGTATTAACATGAGACACAGTGACGGTGGGTTGTGTTTAGGAGTAGTATTAACATGAGACACAGTGATGGTGGGTTGTGTTTAGGAGTAGTATTAACATGAGACACAGTGATGGTGGGTTGTGTTTAGGAGTATTATTAACATGAGACACAGTGACGGTGGGTTGTGTTTAGGAGTAGTATTAACATGAGGCACAGTGATGGTGGGTTGTGTTTAGGAGTAGTATTAACATGAGACACAGTGATGGTGGGTTGTGTTTAGGAGTAGTATTAACATGAGACACAGTGAAGGTGGGTTGTGTTTAGGAGTAATATTAACCCTGAGACAGAGTGACGGTGGGTTGTGTTTAGGAGTAGTATTAACATGAGACACAGTGACGGTGGGTTGTGTTTAGGAGTAGTATTAACATGACACACAGTGACGGTTGGGTTGTGTTTAGGAGTAGTATTAACATGAGACACAGTGATGGTGGGTTGTGTTTAGGAGTAGTATTAACATGAGACACAGTGATGGTGGGTTGTGTTTAGGAGTAGTATTAACATGAGACACAGTGATGGTAGGTTGTGTTTAGGAGTAGTATTAACCCTGAGACAGAGTTGGGGCTAGGAGTAGTATTAACATGAGACACAGTGATGGTGGGTTGTGTTTAGGAGTAGTATTAACATGAGACACAGTGACGGTGGGTTGTGTTTAGGAGTAGTATTAACATGAGAGCACAGTGATGGTGGGTTGTGTTTAGGAGTAAGTATTAACATGAGACACAGTGACGGTGGGTTGTGTTTAGGAGTAGTATTAACATGAGGCACAGTGATGGTGGGTTGTGTTTAGGAGTAGTATTAACATGAGACACAGTGATGGTGGGTTGTGTTTAGGAGTAGTATTAACATGAGACACAGTGATGGTGGGTTGTGTTTAGGAGTAGTATTAACACAAGACACAGTGATGGTGGGTTGTGTTTAGGAATAGTATTAACATGAGACACAGTGACGGTGGGTTGTGTTTAGGAGTAGTATTAACACGAGACACAGTGATGGTGGGTTGTGTTTAGGAATAGTATTAACATGAGACACAGTGACGGTGGGTTGTGTTTAGGAGTAGTATTAACATGAGACACAGTGATGGTGGGTTGTGTTTAGGAGTAGTATTAACATGAGACACAGTGATGGTGGGTTGTGTTTAGGAGTAGTATTAACATGAGACACAGTGATGGTGGGTTGTGTTTAGGAGTAGTATTAACATGAGACACAGTGACGGTGGGTTGTGTTTAGGAGTAGTATTAACATGAGACACAGTGATGGTGGGTTGTGTTTAGGAGTAGTATTAACATGAGACACAGTGATGGTGGGTTGTGTTTAGGAGTAGTATTAACATGAGACACAGTGATTGTGGGTTGTGGTTAGGAGTAGTATTAACATGAAACACAGTGATGGTGGGTTGTGTTTAGGAGTAGTATTAACATGAGACACAGTGATGGTGGGTTGTGTTTAGGAGTAGTATTAACACTGAGACACAGTGACGGTGGGTTGTGTTTAGGAGTAGTATTAACATGAGACACAGTGATGGTGGGTTGTGTTTAGGAGTAGTATTAACACAAGACACAGTGACGGTGGGTTGTGTTTAGGAGTAGTATTAACATGAGACACAGTGATGGTGGGTTGTGTTTAGGAGTAGTATTAACACGAGACACAGTGATGGTGGGTTGTGTTTAGGAGTAGTATTAACACGAGACACAGTGATGGTGGGTTGTGTTTAGGAGTAGTATTAACATGAGACACAGTGATTGTGGGTTGTGTTTAGGAGTAGTATTAACATGAGACACAGTGACGGTGGGTTGTGTTTAGGAGTAGTATTAACATGAGACACAGTGATGGTGGGTTGTGTTTAGGAGTAGTATTAACATGAGACACAGTGACGGTGGGTTGTGTTTAGGAGTAGTATTAACATGAGACACAGTGATGGTGGGTTGTGTTTAGGAGTAGTATTAACATGAGACACAGTGACGGTGGGTTGTGTTTAGGAGTAGTATTAACATGAGACACAGTGATGGTGGGTTGTGTTTAGGAGTAGTATTAACATGAGACACAGTGATGGTGGGTTGTGTTTAGGAGTAGTATTAACATGAGACACAGTGATGGTGGGTTGTGTTTAGGAGCAGTATTAACATGAGACACAGTGATGGTGGGTTGTGTTTAGGAGTAGTATTAACATGAGACACAGTGATGGTGGGTTGTGTTTAGGAGTAGTATTAACATGAGACACAGTGATGGTGGGTTGTGTTTAGGAGTAGTATTAACATGAGACACAGTGACGGTGGGTTGTGTTTAGGAGTAGTATTAACATGAGACACAGTGACGGTGGGTTGTGTTTAGGAGTAGTATTAACATGAGACACAGTGATGGTGGGTTGTGTTTAGGAGTAGTATTAACATGAGACACAGTGATGGTGGGTTGTGTTTAGGAGTAGTATTAACATGAGACACAGTGATGGTGGGTTGTGTTTAGGAGTAAGTATTAACACGAGACACAGTGATGGTGGGTTGTGTTTAGGAGTAGTATTAACATGAGACACAGTGACGGTGGGTTGTGTTTAGGAGTAGTATTAACATGAGACACAGTGATGGTGGGTTGTGTTTAGGAGTAGTATTAACATGAGACACAGTGATGGTGGGTTGTGTTTAGGAGTAAGTATTAACATGAGACACAGTGATGGTGGGTTGTGTTTAGGAGTAGTATTAACACGAGACACAGTGACGGTGGGTTGTGTTTAGGAGTAGTATTAACATGAGACACAGTGATGGTGGGTTGTGTTTAGGAGTAGTATTAACACGAGACACAGTGATGGTGGGTTGTGTTTAGGAGTAGTATTAACACGAGACACAGTGACGGTGGGTTGTGTTTAGGAGTAGTATTAACATGAGGCACAGTGATGGTGGGTTGTGTTTAGGAGTAGTATTAACATGAGACACAGTGATGGTGGGTTGTGTTTAGGAGTAGTATTAACATGAGACACAGTGAAGGTGGGTTGTGTTTAGGAGTAGTATTAACCCTGAGACACAGTGATGGTGGGTTGTGTTTAGGAGTAGTATTAACATGAGACACAGTGATGGTGGGGTTGTGTTTAGGAGTAGTATTAACATGAGACACAGTGACGGTTGGGTTGTGTTTAGGAGTAGTATTAACATGAGGCACAGTGATGGTGGGTTGTGTTTAGGAGTAGTATTAACATGAGACACAGTGATGGTGGGTTGTGTTTAGGAGTAGTATTAACATGAGACACAGTGATGGTAGGTTGTGTTAAGGAGTAGTATTAACCCTGAGACAGAGTTGGGGTTAGGAGTAGTATTAACATGAGACACAGTGATGGTGGGTTGTGTTTAGGAGTAGTATTAACATGAGACACAGTGACGGTGGGTTGTGTTTAGGAGTAGTATTAACATGAGGCACAGTGATGGTGGGTTGTGTTTAGGAGTAGTATTAACATGAGAAACAGTGATGGTGGGTTGTGTTTAGGAGTAGTATTAACATGAGACACAGTGATGGTGGGTTGTGTTTAGGAGTAGTATTAACATGAGACACAGTGATGGTGGGTTGTGTTTAGGAGTAGTATTAACACGAGACACAGTGATGGTGGGTTGTGTTTAGGAGTAGTATTAACCACGAGACACAGTGACGGTGGGTTGTGTTTAGGAGTAGTATTAACATGAGACACAGTGATGGTGGGTTGTGTTTAGGAGTAGTATTAACACAAGACACAGTGATGGTGGGTTGTGTTTAGGAGTAGTATTAACATGAGACACAGTGACGGTGGGTTGTGTTTAGGAGTAGTATTAACATGAGACACAGTGATGGTGGGTTGTGTTTAGGAGTAGTATTAACATGAGACACAGTGATGGTGGGTTGTGTTTAGGAGTAGTATTAACACGAGACACAGTGATGGTGGGTTGTGTTTAGGAGTAGTATTAACATGAGACACAGTGATGGTGGGTTGTGTTTAGGAGTAGTATTAACATGAGACACAGTGACGGTGGGTTGTGTTTAGGAGTAGTATTAACATGAGACACAGTGATGGTGGGTTGTGTTTAGGAGTAGTATTAACATGAGACACAGTGATGGTGGGTTGTGTTTAGGAGTAGTATTAACATGAGACACAGTGATGGTGGGTTGTGTTTAGGAGTAGTATTAACATGAGACACAGTGAAGGTGGGTTGTGTTTAGGAGTAGTATTAACCCTGAGACAGAGTGACGGTGGGTTGTGTTTAGGAGTAGTATTAACATGAGACACAGTGATGGTGGGTTGTGTTTAGGAGTAGTATTAACACAAGACACAGTGATGGTGGGTTGTGTTTAGGAGTAGTATTAACATGAGACACAGTGATGGTGGGTTGTGTTTAGGAGTAGTATTAACATGAGACACAGTGACGGTGGGTTGTGTTTAGGAGTAGTATTAACATGAGAACACAGTGATGGTGGGTTGTGTTTAGGAGTAGTATTAACATGAGACACAGTGATGGTGGGTTGTGTTTAGGAGTAGTATTAACACAAGACACAGTGACGGTGGGTTGTGTTTAGGAGTAGTATTAACATGAGACACAGTGATGGTGGGTTGTGTTTAGGAGTAGTATTAACATGAGACACAGTGACGGTGGGTTGTGTTTAGGAGTAGTATTAACATGAGACACAGTGATGGTGGGTTGTGTTTAGGAGTAGTATTAACATGAGACACAGTGATGGTGGGTTGTGTTTAGGAGTAGTATTAACATGAGACACAGTGATGGTGGGTTGTGTTTAGGAGTAGTATTAACATGAGACACAGTGACGGTGGGTTGTGTTTAGGAGTAGTATTAACATGAGACACAGTGATGGTGGGTTGTGTTTAGGAGTAGTATTAACATGAGACACAGTGATGGTGGGTTGTGTTTAGGAGTAGTATTAACATGAGACACAGTGATGGTGGGTTGTGTTTAGGAGTAGTATTAACACGAGACACAGTGATGGTGGGTTGTGTTTAGGAGTAGTATTAACATGAGACACAGTGATGGTGGGTTGTGTTTAGGAGTAGTATTAACATGAGACACAGTGATGGTTGGGTTGTGTTTAGGAGTAGTATTAACTCTGAGACACAGTGATGGTGGGTTGTGTTTAGGAGTAGTATTAACATGAGACACAGTGATGGTGGGTTGTGTTTAGGAGTAGTATTAACATGAGACACAGTGACGGTGGGTTGTGTTTAGGAGTAGTATTAACATGAGACACAGTGACGGTGGGTTGTGTTTAGGAGTAGTATTAACATGAGGCACAGTGATGGTGGGTTGTGTTTAGGAGTAGTATTAACATGAGACACAGTGATGGTAGGGTTGTGTTTAGGAGTAGTATTAACCCTGAGACAGAGTGGTGGGTTGTGTTTAGGAGTAGTATTAACACGAGACACAGTGACGGTGGGTTGTGTTTAGGAGTAGTATTAACATGAGACACAGTGACGGTGGGTTGTGTTTAGGAGTAGTATTAACATGAGACACAGTGATGGTAGGGTTGTTTTAGGAGTAGTATTAACCCGAGACAGAGTTGGGGTTAGGAGTAGCATTAACATGAGGCACAGTGATGGTGGGTTGTGTTTAGGAGTAGTATTAACATGAGACACAGTGATGGTGGTTGTGTTTAGGAGTAGTATTAACATGAGACACAGTGATGGTGGGTTGTGTTTAGGAGTAGTATTAACATGAAACACAGTGATGGTGGGTTGTGTTTAGGAGTAAGTATTAACATGAGACACAGTGACGGTGGGTTGTGTTTAGGAGTAGCATTAACATGAGGCACAGTGATGGTGGGTTGTGTTTAGGAGTAGTATTAACATGAGACACAGTGATGGTGGGTTGTGTTTAGGAGTAGTATTAACATGAGACACAGTGATGGTAGGTTGTGTTTAGGAGTAGTATTAACCCTGAGACAGAGTTGGGGTTAGGAGTAGTATTAACATGAGGCACAGTGATGGTGGGTTGTGTTTAGGAGTAGTATTAACATGAGACACAGTGATGGTGGGTTGTGTTTAGGAGTAGTATTAACATGAGACACAGTGATGGTGGGTTGTGTTTAGGAGTAGTATTAACATGAGACACAGTGATGGTGGGGTTGTGTTTAGGAGTAGTATTAACACGAGACACAGTGATGGTGGGTTGTGTTTAGGAGTAGTATTAACACAAGACACAGTGATGGTGGGTTGTGTTTAGGAATAGTATTAACATGAGACACAGTGACGGTGGGTTGTGTTTAGGAGTAGTATTAACATGAGACACAGTGATGGTGGGTTGTGTTTAGGAGTAGTATTAACATGAGACACAGTGATGGTGGGTTGTGTTTAGGAGTAGTATTAACATGAGACACAGTGACGGTGGGTTGTGTTTAGGAGTAGTATTAACATGAGACACAGTGATGGTGGGTTGTGTTTAGGAGTAGTATTAACATGAGACACAGTGATGGTGGGTTGTGTTTAGGAGTAGTATTAACATGAGACACAGTGATGGTGGGTTGTGTTTAGGAGTAGTATTAACCCTGAGACAGAGTTGGGGTTAGGAGTAGTATTAACATGAGGCACAGTGATGGTGGGTTGTGTTTAGGAGTAGTATTAACATGAGACACAGTGATGGTGGGTTGTGTTTAGGAGTAGTATTAACATGAGACACAGTGACGGTGGGTTGTGTTTAGGAGTAGTATTAACATGAGGCACAGTGATGGTGGGTTGTGTTTAGGAGTAGTATTAACATGAGACACAGTGACGGTGGGTTGTGTTTAGGAGTAATATTAACATGAGGCACAGTGATGGTGGGTTGTGTTTAGGAGTAGTATTAACATGAGAAACAGTGATGGTGGGTTGTGTTTAGGAGTAGTATTAACATGAGACACAGTGATGGTAGGTTGTGTTTAGGAGTAATATTAACCCTGAGACAGAGTTGGGGTTAGGAGTAAGTATTAACATGAGGCACAGTGATGGTGGGTTGTGTTTAGGAGTAGTATTAACATGAGACACAGTGATGGTGGGTTGTGTTTAGGAGTAGTATTAACACGAGACACAGTGATGGTGGTTGTGTTTAGGAGTAGTATTAACACGAGACACAGTGATGGTGGGTTGTGTTTAGGAGTAGTATTAACACGAGACACAGTGATGGTGGGTTGTGTTTAGGAGTAAGTATTAACATGAGACACAGTGATGGTGGGTTGTGTTTAGGAGTAGTATTAACACGAGACACAGTGACGGTGGGTTGTGTTTAGGAGTAGTATTAACACAAGACACAGTGATGGTGGGTTGTGTTTAGGAGTAGTATTAACATGAGACACAGTGACGGTGGGTTGTGTTTAGGAGTAGTATTAACATGAGACACAGTGATGGTGGGTTGTGTTTAGGAGTAGTATTAACATGAGACACAGTGATGGTGGGTTGTGTTTAGGAGTATTATTAACATGAGACACAGTGACGGTGGGTTGTGTTTAGGAGTAGTATTAACATGAGACACAGTGATGGTGGGTTGTGTTTAGGAGTAGTATTAACACGAGACACAGTGATGGTGGGTTGTGTTTAGGAGTAGTATTAACATGAGACACAGTGATGGTGGGTTGTGTTTAGGAGTAGTATTAACCCTGAGACAGAGTGACGGTGGGTTGTGTTTAGGAGTAGTATTAACATGAGACACAGTGATGGTGGGTTGTGTTTAGGAGTAGTATTAACATGAGACACAGTGACGGTGGGTTGTGTTTAGGAGTAGTATTAACATGAGGCACATTGATGGTGGGTTGTGTTTAGGAGTAGTATTAACATGAGACACAGTGATGGTGGGTTGTGTTTAGGAGTAGTATTAACATGAGACATAGTGACGGTGGGTTGTGTTTAGGAGTAATATTAACATGAGGCACAGTGATGGTGGGTTGTGTTTAGGAGTAGTATTAACATGAGAAACAGTGATGGTGGGTTGTGTTTAGGAGTAGTATTAACATGAGACACAGTGATGGTAGGTTGTGTTTAGGAGTAGTATTAACCCTGAGACAGAGTTGGGTGGGTTAGGAGTAGTATTAACATGAGGCACAGTGATGGTGGGTTGTGTTTAGGAGTAGTATTAACATGAGACACAGTGACGGTGGGTTGTGTTTAGGAGTAGTATTAACATGAGACACAGTGATGGTAGGTTGTGTTTAGGAGTAGTATTAACATGAGACACAGTGATGGTAGGTTGTGTTTAGGAGTAGTATTAACATGAGACACAGTGATGGTGGGTTGTGTTTAGGAGTAGTATTAACATGAGACACAGTGATGGTGGGTTGTGTTTAGGAGTAGTATTAACATGAGACACAGTGATGGTGGGTTGTGTTTAGGAGTAGTATTAACACAAGACACAGTGACGGTGGGTTGTGTTTAGGAATAGTATTAACATGAGACACAGTGACGGTGGGTTGTGTTTAGGAGTAGTATTAACATGAGACACAGTGATGGTGGGTTGTGTTTAGGAGTAGTATTAACATGAGACACAGTGATGGTGGGTTGTGTTTACGAGTATTATTAACATGAGACACAGTGACGGTGGGTTGTGTTTAGGAGTAGTATTAACATGAGGCACAGTGATGGTGGGTTGTGTTTAGGAGTAGTATTAACATGAGACACAGTGATGGTGGGTTGTGTTTAGGAGTAGTATTAACATGAGACACAGTGATGGTGGGTTGTGTTTAGGAGTAGTATTAACCCTGAGACAGAGTGACGGTGGGTTGTGTTTAGGAGTAGTATTAACATGAGACACAGTGACGGTGGGTTGTGTTTAGGAGTAGTATTAACATGACACACAGTGACGGTTGGTTGTGTTTAGGAGTAGTATTAACATGAGGCACAGTGATGGTGGGTTGTGTTTAGGAGTAGTATTAAACATGAGACACAGTGATGGTGGGTTGTGTTTAGGAGTAGTATTAACATGAGACACAGTGATGGTAGGTTGTGTTAGGGAGTAGTATTAACCCTGAGACAGAGTTGGGGTTAGGAGTAGTATTAACATGAGACACAGTGATGGTGGGTTGTGTTTAGGAGTAGTATTAACATGAGACACAGTGACGGTGGGTTGTGTTTAGGAGTAGTATTAACATGAGGCACAGTGATGGTGGGGTTGTGTTTAGGAGTAGTATTAACATGAGAAACAGTGACGGTGGGTTGTGTTTAGGAGAGTAGATTAACATGAGGCACAGTGATGGTGGGTTGTGTTTAGGAGTAGTATTAACATGAGACACAGTGATGGTGGGTTGTGTTTAGGAGTAGTATTAACATGAGACACAGTGAAGGTGGGTTGTGTTTAGGAGTAGTATTAACCCTGAGACAGAGTGACGGTGGGTTGTGTTTAGGAGTAGTATTAACATGAGACACAGTGATGGTGGGTTGTGTTTAGGAGTAGTATTAACACAAGACACAGTGATGGTGGGTTGTGTTTAGGAGTAAGTATTAACATGAGACACAGTGATGGTGGGTTGTGTTTAGGAGTAGTATTAACAAGAGACACAGTGATGGTGGGTTGTGTTTAGGAGTAGTATTAACATGAGGCACAGTGATGGTGGGTTGTGTTTAGGAGTAGTATTAACATGAGACACAGTGATGGTGGGTTGTGTTTAGGAGTAGTATTAACATGAGACACAGTGATGGTAGGTTGTGTTAAGGAGTAGTATTAACCCTGAGACAGAGTTGGGGCTAGGAGTAGTATTAACATGAGACACAGTGATGGTGGGTTGTGTTTAGGAGTAGTATTAACATGAGACACAGTGATGGTGGGTTGTGTTTAGGAGTAGTATTAACATGAAGCACAGTGATGGTGGGTTGTGTTTAGGAGTAGTATTAACATGAGAAACAGTGACGGTGGGTTGTGTTTAGGAGTAGTATTAACATGAGGCACAGTGATGGTGGGTTGTGTTTAGGAGTAGTATTAACATGAGACACAGTGATGGTGGGTTGTGTTTAGGAGTAGTATTAACATGAGACACAGTGATGGTGGGTTGTGTTTAGGAGTAGTATTAACCCTGAGACACAGTGACGGTGGGTTGTGTTTAGGAGTAGTATTAACATGAGACACAGTGACGGTGGGTTGTGTTTAGGAGTAGTATTAACATGAGACACAGTGATGGTGGTTGTGTTTAGGAGTAGTATTAACATGAGACACAGTGATGGTGGGTTGTGTTTAGGAGTAGTATTAACATGAAACACAGTGATGGTGGGTTGTGTTTAGGAGTAGTATTAACATGAGACACAGTGATGGTGGGTTGTGTTTAGGAGTAGTATTAACATGAAACACAGTGATTGTGGGTTGTAGTTAGGAGTAGTATTAACATGAGAAACAGTGATGGTGGGTTGTGTTTAGGAGTAGTATTAACATGAGACACAGTGATGGTGGGTTGTGTTTAGGAGTAGTATTAACATGAGACACAGTGATGGTGGGTTGTGTTTAGGAGTAGTATTAACATGAGACACAGTGATGGTGGGTTGTGTTTAGGAGTAGTATTAACATGAAACACAGTGATGGTGGGTTGTGTTTAGGAGTAGTAATAACATGAGACACAGTGAAGGTGGGTTGTGTTTAGGAGTAGTATTAACCCTGAGACAGAGTGACGGTGGGTTGTGTTTAGGAGTAGTATTAACATGAGACACAGTGACGGTGGGTTGTGTTTAGGAGTAGTATTAACACGAGACACAGTGATGGTGGGTTGTGTTTAGGAGTAGTATTAACATGAGACACAGTGATGGTGGGTTGTGTTTAGGAGTAGTATTAACATGAGACACAGTGATGGTGGGTTGTGTTTAGGAGTAGTATTAACATGAGACACAGTGATGGTGGGTTGTGTTTAGGAGTAGTATTAACATGAGACACAGTGATGGTGGGTTGTGGTTTAGGAGTAGTATTAACACAAGACACAGTGATGGTGGGTTGTGTTTAGGAGTAGTATTAACATGAGACACAGTGATGGTGGGTTGTGTTTAGGAGTAGTATTAACATGAGACACAGTGATGGTGGGTTGTGTTTAGGAGTAGTATTAACATGAGACACAGTGATGGTGGGTTGTGTTTAGGAGTAGTATTAACATGAGACACAGTGACGGTGGGTTGTGTTTAGGAGTAGTATTAACATGAGACACAGTGATGGTGGGTTGTGTTTAGGAGTAGTATTAACATGAGACACAGTGATGGTAGGTTGTGTTAAGGAGTAGTATTAACCCTGAGACAGAGTTGGGGTTAGGAGTAGTATTAACATGAGACACAGTGATGGTGGGTTGTGTTTAGGAGTAGTATTAACATGAGACACAGTGACGGTGGGTTGTGTTTAGGAGTAGTATTAACATGAGACACAGTGATGGTAGGTTGTGTTTAGGAGTAATATTAACCCTGAGACAGAGTTGGGGTTAGGAGTAGTATTAACATGAGGCACAGTGATGGTGGGTTGTGTTTAGGAGTAGTATTAACATGAGACACAGTGATGGTGGGTTGTGTTTAGGAGTATTATTAACATGAGACACAGTGATGGTGGGTTGTGTTTAGGAGTAGTATTAACATGAGACACAGTGATGGTGGGTTGTGTTTAGGAGTAGTATTAACATGAGACACAGTGACGGTGGGTTGTGTTTAGGAGTAATATTAACATGAGGCACAGTGACGGTGGTTGTGTTTTGGAGTAGTATTAACATGAAACACAGTGATGGTGGGTTGTGTTTAGGAGTAGTATTAACATGAGACACAGTGATGGTGGGTTGTGTTTAGGAGTAGTATTAACATGAGACACAGTGACGGTGGGTTGTGTTTAGGAGTAGTATTAACATGAGGCACAGTGATGGTGGGTTGTGTTTAGGAGTAGTATTAACATGAGACACAGTGATGGTGGGTTGTGTTTAGGAGTAGTATTAACATGAGACACAGTGAAGGTGGGTTGTGTTTAGGAGTAATATTAACCCTGAGACAGAGTGACGGTGGGTTGTGTTTAGGAGTAGTATTAACATGAGACACAGTGACGGTGGGTTGTGTTTAGGAGTAGTATTAACATGACACACAGTGACGGTTGGTTGTGTTTAGGAGTAGTATTAACATGAGGCACTTTGATGGTGGGTTGTGTTTAGGAGTAGTATTAAACATGAGACACAGTGATGGTGGGTTGTGTTTAGGAGTAGTATTAACATGAGACACAGTGATGGTAGGTTGTGTTAAGGAGTAGTATTAACCCTGAGACAGAGTTGGGGTTAGGAGTAGTATTAACATGAGACACAGTGATGGTGGGTTGTGTTTAGGAGTAGTATTAACATGAGACACAGTGACGGTGGGTTGTGTTTAGGAGTAGTATTAACATGAGACACAGTGATGGTGGGTTGTGTTTAGGAGTAGTATTAACATGAGAAACAGTGACGGTGGGTTGTGTTTAGGAGTAGTATTAACATGAGGCACAGTGATGGTGGGTTGTGTTTAGGAGTAGTATTAACATGAGACACAGTGATGGTGGGTTGTGTTTAGGAGTAGTATTAACATGAGACACAGTGAAGGTGGGTTGTGTTTAGGAGTAGTATTAACCCTGAGACAGAGTGACGGTGGGTTGTGTTTAGGAGTAGTATTAACATGAGACACAGTGATGGTGGGTTGTGTTTAGGAGTAGTATTAACACAAGACACAGTGATGGTGGGTTGTGTTTAGGAATAGTATTAACATGAGACAAAGTGACGGTGGGTTGTGTTTAGGAGTAGTATTAACATGAGACACAGTGATGGTGGGTTGTGTTTAGGAGTAGTATTAACATGAGACACAGTGATGGTGGGTTGTGTTTAGGAGTAGTATTAACATGAAACACAGTGATTGTGGGTTGTGGTTTAGGAGTAGTATTAACACGAGAAACAGTGATGGTGGGTTGTTGTTTAGGAGTAGTATTAACATGAGACACAGTGATGGTGGGTTGTGTTTAGGAGTAGTATTAACATGAGACACAGTGATGGTGGGTTGTGTTTAGGAGTAGTATTAACATGAGACACATTGATGGTGGGTTGTGGTTTAGGAGTAGTATTAACATGAGACACAGTGATGGTGGGTTGTGTTTAGGAGTAGTATTAACATGAGACACAGTGATGGTGGGTTGTGTTTAGGAGTAGTATTAACACTGAGACAGAGTGACGGTGGGTTGTGTTTAGGAGTAGTATTAACATGAGACACAGTGATGGTGGGTTGTGTTTAGGAGTAGTATTAACACGAGACACAGTGATGGTGGGTTGTGTTTAGGAGTAGTATTAACATGAGACACAGTGATGGTGGGTTGTGTTTAGGAGTAGTATTAACACGAAACACAGTGATGGTGGGTTGTGTTTAGGAGTAGTATTAACATGAGACACAGTGACGGTGGGTTGTGTTTAGGAGTAGTATTAACACGAGACACAGTGATTGTGGGTTGTGGTTAGGAGTAGTATTAACATGAGAAACAGTGACGGTGGGTTGTGTTTAGGAGTAGTATTAACATGAGACACAGTGATGGTAGGTTGTGTTTAGGAGTAGTATTAACATGAGACACAGTGATGGTGGGTTGTGTTTAGGAGTAGTATTAACATGAGACACAGTGATGGTGGGTTGTGTTTAGGAGTAGTATTAACATGAGACACAGTGATGGTGGGTTGTGTTTAGGAGTAGTATTAACATGAGACACAGTGATGGTGGGTTGTGTTTATGAGTAGTATTAACATGAGACACAGTGATGGTGGGTTGTGTTTAGGAGTAGTATTAACATGAGACACAGTGATGGTGGGTTGTGTTTAGGAGTAGTATTAACCATGAGACACAGTGATGGTGGGTTGTGTTTAGGAGTAGTATTAACATGAGACACAGTGATGGTGGGTTGTGTTTAGGAGCAGTATTAACATGAGACACAGTGATGGTGGGTTGTGTTTAGGAGTAGTATTAACATGAGACACAGTGATGGTGGGTTGTGTTTAGGAGTAGTATTAACATGAGGCACAGTGATGGTTGGTTGTGGTTAGGAGTAGTATTAATCTGAGACACAGTGATGGTTGGTTGTGGTTAGGAGTAGTATTAACATGAGACACAGTGATGGCGGGTAGTGTTTAGGAGTAGTATTAACATGAGGCACAGTGATGGTGGGTTGTGTTTAGGAGTAGTATTAACCCTGAGACAGAGTTGGGGTTAGGAGTAGTATTAACATGAGACACAGTGATGGTGGGTTGTGTTTAGGAGTAGTATTAACATGAGACACAGTGACGGTGGGTTGTGTTTAGGAGTAGTATTAACATGAGACACAGTGATGGTAGGTTGTGTTTTAGAGTAGTATTAACCCTGAGACAGAGTTGGGGTTAGGAGTAGTATTAACATGAGGCACAGTTATGGTGGGTTGTGTTTAGGAGTAGTATTAACATGAGACACAGTGATGGTGGGTTGTGTTTAGGAGTATTATTAACATGAGACACAGTGACGGTGGGTTGTGTTTAGGAGTAGTATTAACATGAGGCACAGTGATGGTGGGTTGTGTTTAGGAGTAGTATTAACATGAGACATAGTGACGGTGGGTTGTGTTTAGGAGTAATATTAACATGAGGCACAGTGATGGTGGTTTGTGTTTAGGAGTAGTATTAACATGAGAAACAGTGATGGTGGGTTGTGTTTAGGAGTAGTATTAACATGAGACACAGTGATGGTAGGTTGTGTTTAGGAGTAATATTAACCCTGAGACAGAGTTGGGGTTAGGAGTAGTATTAACATGAGGCACAGTGATGGTGGGTTGTGTTTAGGAGTAGTATTAACATGAGACACAGTGATGGTGGGTTGTGTTTAGGAGTAGTATTAACATGAGACACAGTGATGGTAGGTTGTGTTTAGGAGTAGTATTAACATGAGACACAGTGATGGTGGGTTGTGTTTAGGAGTAGTATTAACATGAGACACAGTGATGGTGGGTTGTGGTTAGGAGTAGCATTAACCTGAGATACAGTGATGGTGGGTTGTGTTTAGGAGTAGTATTAACCTGAGACACAATGATGGTGGGTTGTGTTTAGGAGTAGTATTAACATGAGACACAGTGATGGTGGGTTGTGTTTAGGAGTAGTATTAACATGAGACACAGGGATGGTGGGTATTTTTAGGAGTAGTATTAACATGAGGCACAGTGACGGTGGGTTGTGGTTAGGAGTAGTATTAACATGAGACACAGTGACGGTGGGTTGTGTTTAGGAGTAGTATTAACATGAGACACAGTGATGGTGGGTTGTGTTTAGGAGTAGTATTAACATGAGACACAGTGATGGTGGGTTGTGTTTAGGAGTAGTATTAACATGAGACACAGTGATGGTAGGTTGTTTTTAGGAGTAATATTAACCCTGAGACAGAGTTGGGGTTAGGAGTAGTATTAACATGAGGCACAGTGATGGTGGGTTGTGTTTAGGAGTAGTATTAACATGAGACACAGTGATGGTGGGTTGTGTTTAGGAGTATTATTAACATGAGACACAGTGACGGTGGGTTGTGTTTAGGAGTAGTATTAACATGAGGCACAGCGATGGTGGGTTGTGTTTAGGAGTAGTATTAACATGAGACATAGTGACGGTGGGTTGTGTTTAGGAGTAATATTAACATGAGGCACAGTGATGGTGGTTTGTGTTTAGGAGTAGTATTAACATGAGACACAGTGATGGTGGGTTGTGTTTAGGAGTAGTATTAACATGAGACACAGTGATGGTGGGTTGTCTTTACGAGTATTATTAACATGAGACACAGTGACGGTGGGTTGTGTTTAGGAGTAGTATTAACATGAGGCACAGTGATGGTGGGTTGTGTTTAGGAGTAGTATTAACATGAGACACTGTGATGGTGGGTTGTGTTTAGGAGTAGTATTAACATGAGACACAGTGAAGGTGGGTTGTGTTTAGGAGTAATATTAACCCTGAGACAGAGTGACGGTGGGTTGTGTTTAGGAGTAGTATTAACATGAGACACAGTGACGGTGGGTTGTGTTTAGGAGTAGTATTAACATGACACACAGTGACGGTTGGTTGTGTTTAGGAGTAGTATTAACATGAGGCACTTTGATGGTGGGTTGTGTTTAGGAATAGTATTAAAATGAGACACAGTGATGGTGGGTTGTGTTTAGGAGTAGTATTAACATGAGACACAGTGATGGTAGGTTGTGTTAAGGAGTAGTATTAACCCTGAGACAGAGTTGGGGCTAGGAGTAGTATTAACATGAGACACAGTGATGGTGGGTTGTGTTTAGGAGTAGTATTAACATGAGACACAGTGACGGTGGGTTGTGTTTAGGAGTAGTATTAACATGAGGCACAGTGATGGTGGGTTGTGTTTAGGAGTAGTATTAACATGAGAAACAGTGACGGTGGGTTGTGTTTAGGAGTAGTATTAACATGAGGCACAGTGATGGTGGGTTGTGTTTAGGAGTAGTATTAACATGAGACACAGTGATGGTGGGTTGTGTTTAGGAGTAGTATTAACATGAGACACAGTGAAGGTGGGTTGTGTTTAGGAGTAGTATTAACCCTGAGACAGAGTGACGGTGGGTTGTGTTTAGGAGTAGTATTAACATGAGACACAGTGATGGTGGGTTGTGTTTAGGAGTAGTATTAACACAAGACACAGTGATGGTGGGTTGTGTTTAGGAGTAGTATTAACATGAGACACAGTGATGGTGGGTTGTGTTTAGGAGTAGTATTAACATGAAACACAGTGATGGTGGGTTGTGTTTAGGAGTAGTATTAACATGAGACACAGTGATGGTGGGTTGTGTTTAGGAGTAGTATTAACATGAAACACAGTGATTGTGGGTTGTGGTTAGGAGTAGTATTAACATGAGAAACAGTGATGGTGGGTTGTGTTTGTTTAGGAGTAGTATTAACATGAGACACAGTGATGGTGGGTTATGTTTAGGAGTAGTATTAACATGAGACACAGTGATGGTGGGTTGTATTTAGGAGTAGTATTAACATGAGACACATTGATTGTGGGTTGTGGTTAGGAGTAGTATTAACATGAAACACAGTGATGGTGGGTTGTGTTTAGGAGTAGTATTAACATGAGACACAGTGAAGGTGGGTTGTGTTTAGGAGTAGTATTAACCCTGAGACAGAGTGACGGTGGGTTGTGTTTAGGAGTAGTATTAACATGAGACACAGTGATGGTGGGTTGTGTTTAGGAGTAGTATTAACACAAGACACAGTGATGGTGGGTTGTGTTTAGGAGTAGTATTAACATGAGACACAGTGATGGTGGGTTGTGTTTAGGAGTAGTATTAACATGAATCACAGTGATGGTGGGTTGTGTTTAGGAGTAGTATTAACATGAGACACAGTGATGGTGGGTTGTGTTTAGGAGTAGTATTAACATGAAACACAGTGATTGTGGGTTGTGGTTAGGAGTAGTATTAACATGAGAAACAGTGATGGTGGGTTGTGTTTAGGAGTAGTATTAACATGAGACACAGTGATGGTGGGTTGTGTTTAGGAGTAGTATTAACATGAGACACAGTGATGGTGGGTTGTGTTTAGGAGTAGTATTAACATGAGACACAGTGATGGTGGGTTGTGTTTAGGAGTAGTATTAACATGAGACACAGTGATGGTGGGTTGTGTTTAGGAGTATTATTAACATGAGACACAGTGATGGTGGGTTGTGTTTATGAGTAGTATTAACATGATACACAGTGATGGTGGGTTGTGTTTAGGAGTAGTATTAACATGAGACACAGTGATGGTGGTTTGTGTTTAGGAGTAGTATTAACATGAGACACAGTGATGGTGGGTTGTGTTTAGGAGTAGTATTAACATGATACACAGTGATGGTGGGTTGTGTTTAGGAGCAGTATTAACATGAGACACAGTGATGGTGGGTTGTGTTTAGGAGTAGTATTAACATGAGACACAGTGATGGTGGGTTGTGTTTAGGAGTAGTATTAACATGAGGCACAGTGATGGTTGGTTGTGGTTAGGAGTAGTATTAATCTGAGACACAGTGATGGTTGGTTGTGGTTAGGAGTAGTATTAATCTGAGACACAGTGATGGTGGGTTATGTTTAGGAGTAGTATTAACATGAGACACAGTGACGGTGGGTTGTGTTTAGGAGTAGTATTAACATGAGACACAGTGACGGTGGGTTGTGTTTAGGAGTAGTATTAACATGAGACACAGTGATGGCGGGTAGTGTTTAGGAGTAGTATTAACATGAGGCACAGTGATGGTGGGTTGTGTTTAGGAGTAGTATTAACCCTGAGACAGAGTTGGGGTTAGGAGTAGTATTAACATGAGACACAGTGATGGTGGGTTGTGTTTAGGAGTAGTATTAACATGAGACACAGTGACGGTGGGTTGTGTTTAGGAGTAGTATTAACATGAGACACAGTGATGGTAGGTTGTTTTTAGGAGTAATATTAACCCTGAGACAGAGTTGGGGTTAGGAGTAGTATTAACATGAGGCACAGTTATGGTGGGTTGTGTTTAGGAGTAGTATTAACATGAGACACAGTGATGGTGGGTTGTGTTTAGGAGTATTATTTACATGTGACACAGTGACGGTGGGTTGTGTTTAGGAGTAGTATTAACATGAGGCACAGTGATGGTGGGTTGTGTTTAGGAGTAGTATTAACATGAGACATAGTGACGGTGGGTTGTGTTTAGGAGTAATATTAACATGAGGCACAGTGATGGTGGTTTGTGTTTAGGAGTAGTATTAACATGAGAAACAGTGATGGTGGGTTGTGTTTAGGAGTAGTATTAACATGAGACACAGTGATGGTAGGTTGTGTTTAGGAGTAATATTAACCCTGAGACAGAGTTGGGGTTAGGAGTAGTATTAACATGAGGCACAGTGATGGTGGGTTGTGTTTAGGAGTAGTATTAACATGAGACACAGTGATGGTGGGTTGTGTTTAGGAGTAGTATTAACATGAGACACAGTGATGGTAGGTTGTGTTTAGGAGTAGTATTAACATGAGACACAGTGATGGTAGGTTGTGTTTAGGAGTAGTATTAACATGTGACACAGTGATGGTGGGTTGTGTTTAGGAGTAGTATTAACATGAGACACAGTGATGGTGGGTTGTGTTTAGGAGTAGTATTAACATGAGACACAATGATGGTGGGTTGTGTTTAGGAGTAGTATTAACATGAGACACAGTGATGGTGGGTTGTGTTTAGGAGTAGTATTAACATGAGACACAGGGATGGTGGGTTGTGTTTAGGAGTAGTATTAACATGAGACACAGTGACGGTGGGTTGTGGTTAGGAGTAGTATTAACATGAGACACAGTGACGGTGGGTTGTGTTTAGGAGTAGTATTAACATGAGACACAGTGATGGTGGGTTGTGTTTAGGAGTAGTATTAACATGAGACACAGTGATGGTGGGTTGTGTTTAGGAGTAGTATTAACATGAGACACAGTGATGGTGGGTTGTGTTTAGGAGTAGTATTAACAAATAAAATAAAATTGTATTGGTCACATACACATATTTAGCAGATGTTATTGCGGGTGTAGCGAAATGCTAGTGTTCCTAGCTACAACAGTGCAGTAGTATCTAATAATTCACAACAATACACACAAATCTAAAAGTAAAGGAATATAAATATTAGGATGAGTAATGTCTGAGTGGCATTGACTAAAATACAGTAGAATACAGTATATACATATGAAATTAGTAAAGCAGTATGTAAACATTATTAAAGTGACCAGTGTTCCATTATTAAAGTGGCCAGTGATTCCAAGTCTATGTACATAGGGCAGCAGCCTCTAAGGTGCAGGGTTGAGTAGCCGGGTGGTAGGCGGCTAGTGATGGCTATTTAACAGTCTGATGGCCTTGAGATAGAAGCTGTTTTTCAGTCTCTCGGTCCAAGCTTTGATACACCTGTACTAACCTCGCCTTCTAGATGATAGCGGGATGAACAGGCCGTGGCTCGGGTGGTTGCTGTCCTGGATGATGTTTTTGGCCTTCATGTGACATCGGGTGCTGTAGGTGTCCTGGAGGGCCCCTGGTGATGCGTTGGGCAGACCTCACCACCCTCTGGAGAGCCCTGCGGTTGCGGGTGGTGCAGTTGCTGTACCAGGCGGTGAAACAGCCCGACAGGATGCTCTCAATTGTACATCTGTAAAAGTTTGTGAGGGTCTTAGGGGCCAAGCCAAATTTCTTCAGCCTCCTGAGGTTGAAGAGGCGCTCTTGCGCCTTCTTCACCACACTGTCTGTGTGGGTGGACCATTTCAGATTGTCAGTGATGTGTACGCTGAGGAACTTTAAGCTTTTCACCTTCTCAACTGCTGTCCCATCGATGTGAATAGGGGCGTGCTCTCTCTGTTGTCTCCTGAAGTCCACGATCAGCTCCTTCGTTTTGTTGACGTTGAGGGAGAGGTTATTTTCCTGGCACCACTCTGCCAGGGCCCTCACCTCCCAAACATCAGTGTTTGTGTGCTTCAATGTGACTTTATCAAGTAGCCAGTGTTGTGTTTCACCATTCTATCTAATGTATTTCCAGTTTGTTATGTTGTTATTAGACCAACATTATAGAGGACATTATTATTAGGAGGCTGCAGTAATGTTGAGATGCCAGTAGGGGGAGCTCTAGTCTAGAACACTAGAACCGTCAGTAGCACTTTGATGAAGCTAATGAGGAGTGTAAATTGAATGGGTTTGTAGAATAGAATGAATGACATCATGGAACTGACCAAATGTAAATTGAACTTTGACCTGTTCCATATAGAACTCAGTGGGCAACGCAACACATTATAAGATATTATAAACATTCCATATAGAATAGTCAACATATTGTTAACATGGTTCTGTATTAAAGAAAAGTGGAAATGGGGACATATTTTGTCAATTTTAGAAATGTGGGGCCCACTCTAATACAGTAACTCCCTTCTCTGACATGCTGTTCTGGTCGTCATGCATGTTAATGTCTTAAAGAGGAAGGAAAGGACAGTTCTGTATCAGCTACTTGTGTTCTGACTACTTTTAATATGTATCAACCACAGAACTTAAACTTACTAGCAGTCTCCACACTACCAGTAAATTGACTCTATGTACAGGACCTCTCTCCTTCACTTCACTCTGTAAGTATTGACAATATCTTGAAATATAGTTTTGGGTTATTTATTTTTAGCCACAAGTCATATACTTGAGGGTAATGTATCATTTTACTTCTTGTTATGTTTTGATCTGTGTTTTGGTTGTTACATCAGGGCCAGTATTCATAAAGTGTCTCAGTGTAGGAGTGTTGATCTACATAGGGATGAGATGATTAACCAGGGTATAAAAGACACGCAAACAAATTCATAAAGTGTCTCTGCTCAGTGTGTGTGCGTGTATGGACCCGTGTGTTTGTGTGAATGAGACAGTGGATTTAGCTGAGGGCCCTTTAGGACCAGACTGATAGGGAGTAGGGTTGACATCTATACTGTGTAGGATGTGTTTTAACTTTTCTACATCCATAACAACCAGCTCTCTAGACTTTAATACAGACTCCATGGTCCTTATGGGCCTTCCCTGTGTGTGTGTGTGTGTGTGTGTGTGTGTGTGTGTGTCTGTGTGTGTCTGTGAGTGCGTATTTGTGTGTGTCAGTCACTTGCGGTATTGCCTCACAGCTTGGGGATAGGAGCTATCATTGAACCTGGTGGTCAGTCTTTAGGCTGCTGTACAGCTTGATGGACCGTAGAGGATTGAACATTTATCCTCCTATATTTGGGGTTCTGAGAACAAAACAGCTTCAGAACAATCAATGTAGATATATGTGTTTACAAAACTACAGATCTGTTCAATGTGATTGTTGTTGTTGTTGTTGTTGTTGTTTATAATGACGATGATGATGTTGATGATGGTGATGATTTTGATGATGATGATGATGATGATGATGATGACTTTATTTTATCCATTAGGAAATTATTTTTTGCATCATACAGCATGTGAACTTAAATAGACAGATGTAGACAGACATGAAACACGTCACACACATTACATACATAGTGCAATAGAATTACAGACAGACAGTATTCACATAGACAACCATATAGCACAATACAACACAACACAATATGAGCCTGGTTCATTTTCAGTAATGAGGCCCTGTACCCCATTTACAGTTTAAACTTCAATGTATCAGGTGTAGTTATTCACCAGCTATAGAGTGAGTTGTTGTTTATGTTTCTAAGACTGCAGGGTGGGAGATGCAACAATGGCCTTGAGAACAGCAGGAAGTGTGTTGGTGGTCTTTCTTTGGTCTGTAGCAGGTATGATCTCATTCTTATCTTTTAGTTGCTCTGTTTAACAATCTACAGACATTTCTAAAAGGATAAGAATCATAATGTTATTCTGGTGTGTTCTGTTAGGAGTCTCCACTTCACTTAAAGAGTTATCTTTTACACCTTACTGAGTGATGGTTATCTGTGGTTTCCATTCACACTCAACTCAGCAACTACGGCAACAAAGTGTGGGCAAACGCTACTGTTAGTGTGAGCCAATAGACCTTGGCTTACTGCTGATACCATTGTGTTGTGTGACTGTGTTTCAGTGGTACAGGGGCAGAATGGCTGGAGTGTGACATACACCACTCAGAGTATCTGTACCTTGAATGGGTCAACAGTGCAACTGTCCTGCTCTTACACGTATCCCAGAGGTTATCCCAGTCGGTATAATGTCATAAAAACCTTCTGGTTCACCAAAGTTTATCCTGTGGAGAATTATGTGAGTCTGATTGATGAACCAGTATACAAAGGTCGTGTGACGTACCGTAGCGATAAGAGGAATGTCCACACCCTGACAATCACAGACCTGAGAGAGAGTGACTCAGCTACGTACAAGTTCAGATTGATAACAAATCAGACCGGAGGGAAATATTTTGGCAATCCTGGAGTCACTTTGTCTGTTACAGGTACAGTGATTTTATATATAGTGCTGATCTGTTTAATTGGTTCTGGAAAATTGTCTTAATTTGTATTGAAATAATATAAAAAATATAATATGAATTGATGATTTGAGAATGTCCACTCCTGTCTCATTTGAACTAGACAACTGGTAATTGAGGGGTTTAATGTTGTTATCTACTCCAGACCTGCAGGTGAATGTGACTCCTGCCACTGTGACAGAGGGACAGACGGTGACACTGACCTGTAGCACCACCACCTGTACTCTGAGTGACAACCCCAACCCCACCTACATCTGGTACAAGAACGGACATGTAACTAACCAATCTAACAGTCTGTTCCTAAACCCAGTCAGCAGTGGGGATGCAGGCAGATACTCCTGTGCTGTAGAAGGCCATGAGGTTCTCCCCTCTCCTGAAGAGACTCTCACTGTCAGATGTGAGTATGTGTGATCCATCTCCAGTTGTATTCTTTTAGTAACATCTTCTCTTATCTATTCTATCTATTATTTCAATCTATGTCCAAGTTCCATGATTGTTCTCATCTCACTACTGTAGTACTACACAAACACTGTATTGTTACATTATCGTCTAAGTTACACATATTTATATTTCATTTATTTCAATCACAAGTATAAGTTCCATGATGCTCCTCATGTAAAGCAATATGTATGAACAATGTGTTGTTACATATTGTCCACCAGATAAACCAAAGAACACCTCAGTGTCAGTCAGTCCCTCTGGTGAAATAGTGGAGGGCAGTTCAGTGACTCTGACCTGCAGCAGTGATGCCAACCCACCTGTGCAGAGTTACACCTGGTACAAGAAGAATGGAGGTGGCTATCAGAGTATGACAGGACCACAGCATGTCTTCAATCAAATCCAGTCATCAGACACTGGAGAGTACTACTGTGAGGTCCAGAATGAGATGGGGACAGACAGTTCTACGACCATAAACATGGATGTGAAGTGTGAGTAAAGTACAGCTCAGTGTCTGAATGCTAAGGTAGCAAAACACTTGTAATTAAATGAAGTATTCCTAAAGCATAGCATCTCCAAATGTGTATTTGTTAACGTTATGTGTAAGTTATAGTTTTAGATAGTTCTCTGATAATTTCATTTTGATAATTTCATTTTGACATGATGTTGTAATATAACTACTGTCTTAATGCTCTGACAAATTATATTTTACCAGATGGTCCAAAGAACACCTCAGTGTCAGTCAGTCCCTCTGGTGAAATAGTGGAGGGCAGTTCAGTGACTCTGACCTGCAGCAGTGATGCCAAACCACCTGTGGAGAAATACACCTGGTACAAGAAGAATGTAACCTCACCAAAAGCATCAGGACAGAGTTACAGCATCACTAACATCAGCTCTGAGGACAGAGGAGAATACTACTGTGAGGCTGAGAATACAATAGCATCTAGTAACTCTACAGCTCTGATGATCATTGTAGCAGGTAAAGTTTCATCTTCAATACTTCAATACAAAATGACATGTTTCAATCTAATCTTAATCATTATTCTTTGTGTTATTACTCCTTAGTTTATAACTATACATTGTGTTATAAGATCCCTTAACAAGTATTGCATTAATGTCCTGGATTTAACTTTATTTTTAGTTTATTATATCATACCATGTACTCACATCATCCATATTATATTATAGGGAAACAAACCTCAGTTATGACTGCAGCTGTAGGAATCATAGTTGTTGTTCTGGTTCTCATCCTCGGTCTCTCTGGACTCATGTGGTTCAGGTGAATGAAAATACATATTTTTATGTTGTTTATTATTTAGATTTAGCACTCTGATTTGTTGTTGACTTCATTAATTAGTTAATTAATTAATTAATTCATGTGCAAAACAGGAAGAAGGCCTCCAAATCCACCTCTGACACAAGATACCCAAGTGATATAGCAGACGATGGACAGGTGAGTCTGTTGGAATCAGAAGATGACTGTGATGTCTGTGTATTCTTTGTGGAACATTTCTACTCCTCATGTTGTCTGTCCTCTCACCCCAATCAGGGAGACTCTAGTCCAGTGTATGACAACATCTCAGGCATGGCCATGACCCCTACTGCAACACAGACAGCAGCCACCGTAGACCAGGATGATGTTCACTACGCCAGCGTCCACTTCTCTCGCTCCAAAAACCAGGAAGTGCCTCTGTACTCCACCGGCCAGCTGCCTCAACCACAGAAACAGGACGAAGATGTCCAATACGCTGATGTGAAATTCAACAACCCCAGTTCTGCCACCCAGTGAGCATACTCTGCCATTACAGCAACATAGAGCCAATACTAGAACATTGGAAACACACAGCATTAAGGGATACGTTTGTTTACAACCAAATCTGGATGTCCAGGGGGTTGAAAAGTTGAATCTCATTTACTGCATTTCTATACAATAAAAACACTTTTAAATGCTATTTGGAAAACAGCAAAAACAAGCAAAAATGACCCCAGCCGTTATCACCTTGGCTGCTGCAGGTTCATTCACCTCAGTCCATCTACAAACACATAGCCTGTTAGCTATACAGTTGTAATGTTATACCCCTGAAAGAGGGGAAATATGGGAGATGATTCACACTGCATCAGCGACGAAACAAAAACGTGTGACATTTTTATAACTGTATTGTTCGCATGTTGATAGCATTTTAATGTAGGCTTATAGGGAAGATAGGCCATGTGGAGATATTCATATTGAAACAGATTTTATCAGGGGACCCCACATGGGGCCCCGACCCCAAGTTTGCGAACCACTGTAAAAACCTCTCTCTCTGCTTGCTTCCTCTCTCTCTCTGTCTCCTCTACTTCCACCTGCATGCATTGTAACCTGCCTCAGCCTCTCCACTGAGCACCACATCACTGTCTGTCTCAGTAGCCTACTCTCTCTGAAGGACTTAGTAGTGTATGGTTTGCTCCTGCTGAGGTAGGCTCCATTTAACGTTAGCTTCTTACTTCATCCTTCTAGCTGGCTAAGTAATACTAACCAGAGCCCTTCAACGTTACTGCAATAGAAGTCTCTGCCGGCAGCTATTCCCCCGACCTGACTGACTGACATACAGTATGTATCTATAAGAGACTATTTACCAGCTGTGCACTCATTCTCCGAGAGGGATTGTTTTTGCTTGGTGGATGTCTGTAGACAAGGCAGGAGTCGGGGGACAGTTAAAAAAATTACCTTTTGTCCGGCACTCGCAAACACTGTTAGAAGAGCCGCCTGTGAGCTGGGGTAGTTCGTTTCCCGTCGCCCTCGGCCTGTGCCGAGAGAAGGGGAATTAGCCATTTGAGAGAGTGGTGAATGTGCTGCTAAAAAGGCCAATCAGGGAGGCAGATCCGGGGGACGCAGGAGAACATAACGAACAAACCACTGTTCATGATTCCACTCATTCACAAAAAGGAAGGCGCGATTAGTCAGATCAAGAAAATAAGCGTTCTGAGCTTTGACCAACGCTGAGAGCAATATTTAGATGTTGATCCGTAATTCATTTTCTTTACTGTGTACAGTATTTGTATTAGGCTATTATTATTATTTTCAAATTAGAAAACATTAACGAGGTCCGAACCTCGGTCTCCTCATATGTAGATACAGCCATGTGCTCATTGGAGGAGTAGACAATGATGATGTCATGAGTGATGCATATTGTGCATTAAGGTCATTCATGCCTCAACACCAGAAACAGGACGAGGATGTGCAATAAACTGCTGTGAAATGTAGCCGCCCCACTGCTGCCACCTGGTGAGCATATTCTGCCATTAAGGTCATTCATATGCTGCTGCTTATTGTAGGAGATGTCATCAATAAGCAAAACAGTTGACCCATAGTGACCACTAGTGATGTCATTTCCTTAAACTACGAACCCAACAATGGACATCTCAAGACAATTACTATGACATGTCTATAACACAGGAGGTTGGTGACACCTTAATTGGGGAGGACAGGCTCGTGGTAATGGCTGGAGTGGAATGAGTGGAATGGTATCAAATACATCAAACACATGGTTTCTATGTGTTTGATGCCATTCCATTTGCTCTGTTCCACCCATTATTATGAGCTGTCCTGCCCTCAGCAGCCTCCACTGGTCTATAATGAGGGAGTAATGGTTTTGAGGAACTGTTCTGTCTGTGTTCCAAATGGCACCCTATTCCTTATTTAGTACACTACTTTATCCTGAGCCCATAGGCCCTGGTCAAAGGTAGTGCACTATAAAAGGTATAAGGTGCCGCCATTTAGGATGTGGATGTTGTTTTATTTCAGTTTCTCTCTCTTCAGACCCGCGGCAGCACAAGCAGCTGAGGAGGACCCCTCTGTTCTCTACAGTACAGTCAACAAACCCAGAACCAAGAAGACCTGAACACAACAAACCCAGAACCAAGAAGACCTGAACACAACAACCCAGAACCAAGAAGACCTGAACACAACAAACCCAGAACCTAGAAGACCTGAACACAACAAACCCAGAACCAAGAAGACCTGAACACACCAAACCCAGAACCAAGAAGACCTGAACACAACAAACTCAGAACCAAGAAGACCTGAACACAACAAACCCAGAACCAAGAAGACCTGAACACAACAATCCAGAACCAAGAAGACCTGAACACAACAAACTCAGAACCAATAAGACCTGAACACAAGAAACCCAGAACCAAGAAGACCTGAACAAAACAACCCAGAACCAAGAAGACCTGAACACAACAATCCAGAACCAAGAAGACCTGAACAAAACAAACCCAGAACCAAGAAGACCTGAACACAACAAACCAGAACCAAGAAGACTTGAACACAACAACCCAGAACCAAGAAGAGCTGAACACAACAAACCCAGAACAAATAAGACCTGAACACAACAAACCCAGAACCAAGAAGACCTGAACACAACAACCCAGAACCAAGAAGACCTGAACACAACAATCCAGAACCAAGAAGACCTGAAAAAAACAAACCCAGAACCAAGAAGACCTGAACACAACAACCCAGAACCAAGAAGACTTGAACACAACAACCCAGAACCAAGAAGAGCTGAACACAACAAACCCAGAACCAAGTTGACCTGAACACAATAAACCCAGAACACCTGAACACCTGAACACAACAATCCAGAACCAAGAAGACCTGAACAAAACAAACCCAGAACCAAGAAGACCTGAACACAACAACCCAGAACCAAGAAGACTTGAACACAACAACCCAGAACCAAGAAGAGCTGAACACAACAAACCCAGAACCAAGAAGACCTGAACACAACAAGTTTCACAAAAACCTTGTAGTGTACAGCGCATTCGGAAAGTATTCAGACCCCTTGACATTTTCCACATTTTTGTTACGTTACAGCCTTACTCTAAAATGTATTAAATAAAAACAATTCCTCATCAATCTACACACAATACCCCATATTGACAAAGCGAAAACAGGTTTTCAGTCATTTTTGCAAATGTATTAAAAACAAAAACAGAAATACAGTGAGGGAAAAAATTATTTGATCCCCTGCTGATTTTGTATGTTTGCCCACTGACAAAGAAATGATCAGTCTATCATTTGAATGGAAGGTTTATTTGAACAGTGAGAGACAGAATAACACAAAAATTATCCAGAAAAACGCATGTCAAAAATGTTATAAATTGATTTGCATTTTAATGAGGGAAATAAGTATTTGATTTCTGGCTCCCAGGTGTCTTTTATAAAGGTAACGAGCTGAGATTAGGAGCACACTCTTAAAGGGAGTGCTCCTAATCTCAGCTTGTTACCTGTATAAAAAACACCAGTCCACAGAAGCAATCAATCAATCAGATTCCAAACTCTCCACCATGGCCAAGACCAAAGAGCTCTCCAAGGATGTCAGGGACAAGATTGTAGACCTACACAAGGCTGGAATGGGCTACAAGACCATCGCCAAGCAGCTTGGTGAGAAGGTGACAACAGTTGGTGCGATTATTCGCAAATGGAAGAAACACAAAAGAACTGTCAATCTCCCTCGGCCTGGGGCTCCATGCAAGATCTCACCTCGTGGAGTTGCAATGATCATGAGAACGGTGAGGAATCAACCCAGAACTACACGGGAGGATCTTGTCAATGATCTCAAGGCAGCTGGGACCATAGTCACCAAGAAAACAATTGGTAACACACTACGCCGTGAAGGACTGAAATCCTGCAGCGCCCGAAGGTCCCCCTGCTCAAGAAAGCACATATACATGCCCGTCTGAAGTTTGCCAATGAACATCTGAATGATTCAGAGGAGAACTGGGTGAAAGTGTTGTGGTCAGATGAGACCAAAATCGAACTCTTTGGCATCAACTCAACTCGCTGTGTTTGGAGGAGGAGGAATGCTGCCTATGACCACAATAACACCATCCCCACTGTCAAACATGGAGGTGGAAACATTATGCTTTGGGGGTGTTTTTCTGCTAAGGGGACAGGACAACTTCACCGCATCAAAGGGGCGATGGACGGGGCCATGTACCGTCAAATCTTGGGTGAGAACCTCCTTCTCTCAGCCAGGGCATTGAAAATGGGTTGTGGATGGGTATTCCAGCATGACAATGACCCAAAACACACAGCCAAGGCAACAAAGGAGTGGCTCAAGAAGAAGCACATTAAGGTCCTGGAGTGGCCTAGCTAGTCTCCAGAACTTAATCCCATAGAAAATCTGTGGAGGGAGCTGAAGGTTCGAGTTGCCAAACGTCAACCTCGAAACCTTAATAACTTGGAGAAGATCTGCAAAGAGGAGTGGGACAAAATCCCTCCTGAGATGTGTGCAAACCTGGTGGCCAACTACAAGAAATGTCTGACATCTGTGATTGCCAACAAGGGTTTTGCCACCAAGTACTAAGTCATGTTTTGCAGAGGGGTCAAATACTTATTTCCCTAATTAAAATCCAAATCAATTTATAACATTTTTGACATGTGTTTTTCTGGATTTTTTGTTGTTATTCTGTCTCTCACTGTTCAAATAAACCTACCATTAAAAGTATAGACTGATCTTTTCTTTGTCAGTGGGCAAACATACAAAATCAGCAGGGGATCATATACTTTTTTCCCTCACTGTACCTTATTTACATAAGTATTCAGACCCTTTGCTATGAGACTAGAAATGGAGCTCAGGTGCATCCTGTTTCCATTGATCATACTTGAGATGTTTCTACAATCTGATGGAGTCCAAAACCAGGCCTCACAACTCTATTCTCCTGCTATCATATTGCTATCAGATCCAGAATGTTTTCCATAGCTTTAACTTTTGAGTAAATGTGGAGTTGAATTCTCTTTCCTTGTAATGATAATTATGTATATTGATGATAAATAGGATAGATTATGCTTCTGCTCTTTTTCTATGGGGTTTTGACATTTCCAGATTTTTTAATTACCTAATGTACTTCTCTCAGTGACTGATATTGATAACATTGATAACAGCTTTTTAATGTGTACAATCTTGGACCAAGTTTATCTTGATGTGTTAAAATGATTTACTTTGTATTGCTGTCAGACATTATTGAGCAATGACATTTATGAGAAGGAATATTAATACCATAATCACGCTTGTTTTATAGTAGAATTATGCATTATTACCTATTATAGATAAAGTGTGATTCAGTGTAATGTATGCATCATGTTGTAAATAAGCTCAAAGTTTAAGACAATTCATACAAAATCTTTGTTCTTTTAAATATTGCAGGTTATCCTGTCATTCTATATCGTCTGTTACCTTAAAATAAAACAAAAAAGAAACAGAAGTTAAACATCTTTCCACAGTACTGTAGACAGTTATTATAATATCGTATGACATCATTGGTTGTCAAGCATGTAAATGTAGCCGCGTTCGACATTGCAGCCGACTTTAAAGTCGAGACTGACTGATCTACAAATAATATGAAGTAGTTATTTATCATGCAAAGTGATTTGTAGATCAGTCAGTCAGTCAGAATTTACCCATGACACGTCACAGTTTTGATGCTCTTGAAAACAGCCTCTGTGAATGAGGAAGCAAGCCATCACGCGGCTCTGTGGTCCTCTGTAGCTCAACTGGTAGAGCACGGCGCTTGTAACGCCAAGGTAGTGGGTTCGATCCCCGGGACCACCCATACACAAAAATGTATGCACGCATGACTGTAAGTCGCTTTGGATGAAAGCGTCTGCTAAATGGCGTATGATTATTATTATCTTTGAATCAGCGTCTTGGTCCCTGACATAGAGTTGGATAGAGGGCACAGCTTTGCATCTTTTCATGAGGGCTTCTGTGACAGCATCGGCAGCGCAATTGAGGGCTATCTCCATTTGAAAGTTGTCAATTTCTTCTTGTTCAACCTCCATGAGTTTAATGACAGTCGATAAACAAACTGAAAGGATGCATGCAATGTTATGTCCATGCTTAAACAATCTTTGTAGCTAGTGTGTCTTTTATCCAACTCTATGGTCTCTCACTACTTCAAAGTTGTATCAACCACAGACCTAAAACCTCACAGTCAGTGTCTGTTTCCTTAGACTGCTAGAAAGTTAATTACAAGACCTCTCTCCCCTACACTCTGTAAGTATGCTTGACAATATCTTAAAATATGTATATTTGTCTGTAGCCATAAACCATATTCCTCTGTCATGGGCATGGTGATGCTATTGGAAATTATGTTGTTTTGTTTTTCTGTTATGTACAGTAGACTCTGTAGATGTATTGTTGCATATGAATCTGATTGGGAGAAATACTGTACATGTGGTTTCATGTATAAGACTTTTGCATGTTATTGTGAGGGCTCTGAGTGTATTAGATTGTAGTGGAGACTTTTGCATGTTATTGTGAGGGCTCTGAGAGTTGTACATTGTAGTGGAGACTTTTGCATGTTATTGTGAGGGCTCTGAGAGCAGTGGCTTATAGTGGAGACTTTTACATGTTATTGTGAGGGCTCTGAGAGTATTAGATTGTAGTGGAGACTTTTGCATGTTATTGTGAGGGCTCTGAGAGTAGTAGATTATAGTGGAGACTTTTGCATGTTATTGTGAGGGCTCTGAGAGCAGTGGCTTATAGTGGAGACGTTTACATGTTATTGTGAGGGCTCTGAGAGTATTAGATTGTAGTGGAGACTTTTGCATGTTATTGTGAGGGCTCTGAGAGCAGTGGCTTATAGTGGAGACTTTTACATGTTATTGTGATGGCTCTGAGAGTAGTAGATTGTAGTGGAGATTTTGCATGTTATTGTGAGGGCTCTGAGAGCAGTGGCTTATATTGGAGACTTTTACATGTTATTGTGAGGGCTCTGACAGTAGTAGATTGTAGTGGAGACTTTTGCATGTTATTGTGAGGGCTCTGAGAGCAGTGGCTTATAGTGGAGACTTTTGCATGTTATTGTGAGGGCTCTGAGAGCAGTGGCTTATAGTGGAGACTTTTACATGTTATTGTGAGGGCTCTGAGAGTAATTGATTGTAGTGGAGACGTTTGCATGTTATTTTGAGTGCTCTGGGAGCAGTAGATTATAGTAGTGACTTTTTATTGAATATTTGATTGTGAGATATATACTGTACATGTTTAACAGCTTCGTAAGAACTTTAGGGGCAGAATTAACCTGAAACACAGTGATGGTGGGTTGTGGTTAGGAGTAGTATTAACATGAGACACAGTGATGGTGGGTTGTGTTTAGGAGTAGTACTAACATGAGACACAGTGATGGTGGGTTGTGTTTAGGAGTAGTATTAACATGAGATGCAGTGATGGTGGGTTGTGTTTAGGAGTAGTATTAACATGAGACACAGTGATGGTGGGTTGTGTTTAGGAGTAGTATTAACATGAGACACAGTGATGGTGGGTTGTGTTTAGGAGTAGTATTAACATGAGACACAGTGATGGTGGGTTGTGTTTAGGAGTAGTATTAACATGAGACACAGTGATGGTGGGTTGTGTTTAGGAGTAGTATTAACATGAGACACAGTGATTGTGGGTTGTGTTTAGGAGCAGACCCGTCGCCAGACCTCAGTCTTAAGGGGGGCATATGAAATGCATGGGAGGGCAGGGCACAATTATTATTAGCCTACAGTACGTATATTTAATAATAAATTCACTCAAGTGGGGGGGGGGGCACAAGCATTTTTGGGGGCGGGCCCGGCCCCCTATGGCCCGCCCATAGCGACGGGTGTGTTTAGGAGTAGTATTAACATGAGACACAGTGATGGTGGGTTGTGTGAAGGAGTAATATTAACATGAGACACACAGGTTATTTGCAAACATTTCGAAAAACCTGTTTTTGCTTTGTCATTATGGGGTATTGTGTGTAGATTGATGAGGAAAGAAAACAATTTAATCAATTTTAGAATAAGGCTGTAACGTAACAAAATGTGGAAAAAGTCAAGGGGTCTGATTACTTTCCGAATGCACTGTATATAGATAACAGGCTACATTAGACTACATATGGATAACAGGCTACATTAGACTACATATGGATAACAGGCTACATTAGACTATATATGGATAACAGGCTACATTAGACTATATATGGATAACAGGCTACATTAGACTATATATGGATAACAGGCTACATTAGATTATATGTGGAAAACAGGCTACATCAGGCTATACATGGATAACAGGCTACATTAGACTATATATGGATAACAGGCTACATTAGACTATATATGGATAACAGGCTACATTAGATTACATATGGAAAACAGGCTACATCAGGCTATACATGGATAACAGGCTACATTAGACTATATATGGATAACAGGCTACATTAGACTATATATGGATAACAGGCTACATTAACCTATACGGACAACAGGCTACATTAGACTATACAGTCAACACAGCATCACTATGGTGATGATACTGATGCCTCTGCTACTACCGGTACTGTACAACAGAGGAGGCTGGTGGACAGAGATATCGGAGGACGTGATCATTGTAAAGGCTAGAATGTAATAAATGGAATGGTATCCATTCAATCTATTCCCGCCACCATTACAATGAGCCTGTCCTCCTATATCTTTGCCCATCAGTCTCTTCTGCTGCACACAAGGTAAAACAGTGTAACAGAATATGACAGTGGCATATTGTACTACAACAGACATCAGTGTGTGTGTGCTTAAATGTGACTTTGTCAAGTAGACAGTTTTGTTTTTCAGTAGTTTATCTAATGTATTTCCAGTTTGGTATATTGTTATTTGCCCACCATTATTGAGGACATAATTATTAGCAAGCTGCAGTAATGTTGAGATGCAGTAGGGGGAGCTCTAGTCTAGAACACTGGAACCTTCAGTAGCACTTTGATGCAGCTGATGAGGAGTGATGGTCATGAGTGTTTAAATGGAATGGGTTCTAATTGAATGACATCATGGAACTTTGACCTGTATATACAGAACTCAGAAGGGCAAGGCAACACATTCTAAGAAATTGTTAACGTTCTAAATAGTATAGAGGGCTTGCAGTTGCGTCACAAATCACCTAGCAACCGCACCAAGCCCTCTATAGTCAACACATTGTTTAAATAGTTATCTGTGTAGTCAAAATATCACATTTGAAATGTGACACATTTAGCTTATTTTAAAGATGTAGGCCCACTCCTCAAATGAAGAAAGGCAAATAGATATGCAGTCTGTTGCGTAATTTCTATTGAAATACAGTAACATCCCTTTTCTGATGTGCTGGTCTGGTCGTCATGCATGTTAATGTCTTAAAGATTAAGGAAAAGGACAGTTAAATATGTATCAACCACAGAATTCACACTAACTGACAGTAAGTTGACTCACTGTACAAGACCTCTCTCCTTCACTTCACTCTGTCAGTAAGCTTGACGATATCTTGAAATATTGATTTTGTTATATGTTTTTAGTCATATGTCATATATTTGAGGGTAAGACTTACAGTATCCTTTACTTTTTGTTATGTTTTGACCTGTGTTTTGGTTGTTACATCAGGGCCTTTATTCATTAAGTGTCTCAGTGTAGGAGTCCTGATCTAAGTATTGTTGTCCATTAGTTTACTCCAATTAGGGGAGGGGTGGCAGGGTTAGGGGAAAATAATAAAGAAGGAAAATATATTTAAAGGTTTTTTAATATAGAATATAAATATATATATTTACAAAAATATATATATGGGGGATTGGAAATAATGCAGACAATTACATTGACAGAAGCCACAATCTGTCTACAATATTAAAGCTCATCTACCCCAAGAAAAACAAAAGGAGTGCTGATCTAGGATCAGGTCTCCCCCTCCATATAATGATGATCTAAAAGTCAAAACTGATCCTCGATCAGCACTTCAACCCTCACTTTGGGAATACGGACCATGGACTGTGGTTTCATGTGTTTAGTTCAGTTTATTCATTTGCATGTTTAAAAATGTATCAGTAGAGTAGAGTATGACAGTAATACCAAGATGCATTTCTGCAGAAAGGTCCCGGATCTCAATTCAATAGGGTCAATGTTCACGGTTCAAGGCAAGGTTCAGTTTATTTGTCATATGTATAAAAATACATTGAAATGCTGACTGACAAGTGACCTCACCATACATACAGTATTGCAGGCTGAAGCTACAGTCAAAGTCTAACAGTGTGTGTGTGTGTGTGTGTGTGTGTGTGTGTGTGTGTGTGTGTGTGTGTGAGTCACTTGCGGTATTGCCTCACAGCTTGGGGATAGGAGCTATCATTGAACCTGGTGGTCAGTCTTTAGGCTGCTGTACAGCTTGACGGACCGTAGAGGTTTGAACATTTATCCTCCTTTATTTGGGGTTCTGAGAATAAAACTGCTTCAGAACAATCAATGTAGAAATATGTGTTTACATTACTACAGATATGTTCAATGTGATTGTTGTTGTTGTTGTTGTTGATGTTGATGATGACTTTATTGTATCCATTAAGAAATGGTTTCTGCATCAGACGTAGGCATTCCGTTTAGTTTTATTCAGCAAAACTCCCCAGTCTTTGCCGATGTCAAGAATACCCATAACATGGTGCAGCTACCACCATGTTTGAAAATATGGAGAGTGGTACTCAGTGATGTGTTTGTTAACATGATTTTCCACCATTTCACCTGCAGCAGGTAAGTGTTATAATTGAATGTGTGAGGAATGTGTGTGTTTAGAATCAGGCAATCACTAAATTTAGGCAATCACTGAACTGATCAATTATCTCAGTTGGTCAGGTGTGGTGCCTAGTTGAAACAAAATCCTGCGGTACCTGCGGCACTCCTGGAACAGGGTTGTCTACGCTTTGCTTTAATGGATATTGATTTTCTACTCTTTTTTTTTCACCCATCTTCCAATTGGTGCCCTTCTATGCAAGGCATTAGGGAATTTGGCCTTAATGCTATTAGCCCATAGAAACCCATTGAATAACAGATTCATACATGGAAAAACTGATAGTCAAAAATTGATCTAAAGGAAGTTTGTTTTAAAGTGTCTGTCCTATATCTGAGAGCTATAAGAAAGAACAGGATTTTTTTTATTATTGACCCGAATTTAACACCCTTTTTTCTTTGGCACTTAACTACTTCTAGACAGTACTTCCATTATTGTTTCTAACTGGTACCGGGCTACCTTCAGACAAGTCTTGTTAGGCTTGTGGGCGTCCTAGAACAAAACAACCGACATATTAAGTGTCTGTGAGAGTCTCACCTTATTACGCTCACATATTAGTGTGTTGGCCAAACTGTTCGGACGCTACAGACTGAAGTTGGCAGATCGGTATGGACTTCAGACGATTCCCGTGACGCTTGTGGGTGTCGTAAAGCAAACGGAGAACATCATCGAGTTCGTGACACTGGCGTACCGTACTCCCTCACAAGGGGGATATTAGCGAACAAATGCCATGGTCAAGGCTACGATGGCGCCAGTGCAATGAGTGGAGTTTACTCATCTGTTCAAAAGCTCATGTCAGACCGAGATCCTAATTGTTCTTCTGTAGTTCTTTATGAGTTTTAGTTTAGAAACGATCTTTCTGCAGAAGCGATAGTTACAGGGTTGGTAAAAACAGCTTGATTGCCGTAGCAACATCAGGGAAACAGAAGGGAAAAAATATTAACTGTATGGGAAGCTATGGGGAGAAGTCATCTGGATACTGGACAGCCAATTAATTGGCAGATGCAAACGATAGTCATATTTAGCAGACAACAGTTCTAAATGGCTTGAACAAAAAAAGCGGTTAGCGATTTTTTTTCATACTGGTGAACCGGCGTTTGAGTTTTGTGGATGCAATATCAACAGTCTGTTATACATACTGGCCCCCCGTGGGAATCGAACCCACAACCCTGGCGTTGTAAGCACCATGCTCTACCAACTGAGCTACACGGGACTATATATACAAAAGTATGTAGACACCCCTTCAAATTAGTGGATTCAGCTATTTCAGCCACAAGATAGGTCATTCCAAATTAAAAGTGAACTAGGAACAATATTTTAAAAAACACCGACCTCTACAGGATCGGTGTCCCGTATACGGGACGGTTGAGCTAATGTGCGCTAATGTGATTAGCATGACTGTTGTAAGTAACAGCAACATTTCCAGGACATAGACATGTCTTATATGGGCAGAAAGCTTAAATTATTGTTAATCTAACTGCACTGTCCAATTTACAGTAGCTATTACAGTGAAAAAATACCATGCTCTTGTTTGTGGAGAGTGCACATCAACAAAAAATGTATCATGGCAACTGGTTTGATACATTCACCTCTGAAGGTAAATAGTGTACTTACATTCAGTAATCTTGCTCTGATTTGTCATCCTAAGGGTCCCAGAGATTAAATGTAGCATAGTTTTGTTTGATAAAATCAATTTTTATATTCAAATGTAGGAACTGGGTTCTACAGTTTGAACCCCTGCTGTCTCTCGCTCCACACCCACCCCGCCCGGCCATCTAGATGTGTGAAAGCTAATGATCCATCATGTATGACATTCCTGGGAGTGTGTAAACTTACATTTTGTATTACCATATCATTTTTGTATGTTCTCTATAGTTATGTACTTGATAATGTATCAATTGACCAATTCGGCACATTTGGGCAGACTTGATACAAAATAGTCCAGTATTGCAATGATTCACTGGATCAATCTGAAACTTTGCACACACACTGCTAAATCTAAATTGCGACTAAACTGCAATAATATATTGTGGCCTTTCTCTTGCATTTCAAAGATGATGGAAAAAAATTATAATAGAAAACGCATGTTTTTTTGTTTGTATGATCTTTTACCAGATCTAATGTCTTATAGTCGCCTATATTAATTTCATATTTCCACAAACTTCAAAGTGTTTCCTTTCAAATGGTATCAAGAATATGCATATCCTTGCTTTAGGTCCTGAGCTACAGGCAGTTAGATTTTGGTATATTATTTTAGGCGAAATTTGAAATAAAGGGTCCTATCCTTAAGATGTTAATCACATCTTTACTCCTGAACTTATTTAGGATTGTCATAACAAAGAGGGTTAATACTTACATAATCAAGACATTTCAGTTATGTCTTTTTTCTTAATTTGTGAACTTTTATATAATTTTCTTTTCACTTTGACATTATGGAGTATTTTGTGTTCCCCCAAAAAAAAAAAAAAGAAATCCATTTCAATCCCACTTTGTAACACACAAAACATTTAATAAATCCAACGGGTAAATAGCCTACTGATGATAGGCACTGTACCCACATACATACATACATACATACATACATACATACATACATACATACATACATACATACATACATACATACATACATACATACATACACACATACATACATACATACATACATACATACATACATACATACATACATACATACATACATACATACATACATACATACATACATACATACATACATACATACATACATACATACATACATACATACACACACACATACATACATACATACATACATACATACATACATACATACATACATACATACATACATACATACATACATACATACATACATACACACATACACACATACATACATACATACATACATACATACATACATACATACATACATACATACATACATACATACATACATACATACATACATACATACATACATACATACATACATACATACATATATAGTGCAATAGACTAACAGACAGACAGTATTCACATAGACAACCACAACCATAGCACAATACAACACAACACAATATGAGCCTGGTTCATTTTCAGTAATGAGGCCCTGTACCCCATTTACAGTTTATACTTCAATGTATCAGGTGTAGTTATTCACCAGCTATAGAGTGAGTTGTTGTTTATGTTTCTAAGACTGCAGGGTGGGAGATGCAACAATGGCCTTGAGAACAGCAGGAAATGTGTTGGTGGTCTTTCTCTGGTCTGTAGCAGGTATGGTCTCATTCTTATCTTTTAGTTGCCTGGTTTGTCAATCTACAGATATTTCTAAAAGCAAAACATTTTCATGTTCTACAAGTGACACATTTGGCGTGTCCACTTCACTTTAAACGGTTTCCATTCACACTCAACCAAAGAGTATCTTTGTCTCAACTCAGCAACTACGGGAACAAAGTGTTAGTGTGAGTCAAAGGACCTTGAAGTTAATGTAATGTCCTTGTGATGTCTAACTGTGTTTCAGCGGTACTGGAGCAGAATGGCTGGAGTGTGACTTACACCACTCACAGTATTTGTACCTTGAAGGTGTCATCAGTGGAGCTGTCCTGCTCTTACACGTATCCCAGTTGGTATAAAGTCAAAAAAACCTTCTGGTTCACCAAAGTTTATCCTATGGAGAATTATGTGAGTCTGAGAGATGACCCAGACTATAAAGGTCGTGTGACGTACCGTAGGGATAAGAGGAATGGCCACACCCTGAAAATCACAGACCTGAGAGAGAGTGACTCAACTACGTACAAGTTCAGATTTATAACAGATCAGACCAGAGGGAAATATTCTGGTATCCCTGGAGTCACTTTGTCTGTTACAGGTACAGTGATATTATATATAGTGCTGATCTGTTTAATTGGTTCTGGAAAATTGTCTTAATTTGAATTGAAATAATATAAATAATATGAAAGTAAGGACAGAAGGTGACACTGACCTGTAGCACCACCTGTACTCTGAGTGACAACCCCAACCCCACCTACATCTGGTACAAGAACGGACATGTAACCAACCAATCTAACAGTCTGTTCCTAAACCCAGTCAGCAGTGAGGATGCAGGCAGATACTCCTGTGCTGTAGAAGGCCATGAGGTTCTCCACTCTCCTGAAGAGACTCTCACTGTCAGATGTGAGTATGTGTGATCCATCTCCAGTTGTATTCTTTTAGTAACATCTTCTCTTCTCTATTCTATCTATCTATTATTTCAATCTATGTCCAAGTTCCATGATTGTACTCATCTCACTACTGTAGTACTACACAAACACTGTATTGTTACATTATCGTCTAAGTTACACATATTTATATTAATATTTCAATTATATCATAAGTGTAAGTTCCATGATGCTCCTCATGTAAAGCAATATGTATGAACAATGTGTTGATACATATTGTCCACAAGATGGCCCAAAGGACAGCTCAGTGTCAGTCAGTCCCTCTGGCGAAATAGTGGAGGGTAGTTCAGTGACTCTGACCTGCAGCAGTGATGCCAACCCACCTGTGGACAAATACACCTGGTACAAGAAGAACGTAACTTCACCAAAAGCTTCAGGACAGAGTTACAGCATCACCAACATCAGCTCTGAGGACAGTGGAGAATACTACTGTGAGGCCCGGAATAAAATAGCATCTAAGAACTCTACAGCTCTGATGATCATTGTAGCAGGTCAAGTTTCATCTTCAATACTTCAATACAAAACTACATGTTTCAATCTAATCTTAATCATTATACTTTGTGTTATTACTCCTTAGTTTATAACTATACATTGGGTTATAAGATCCCTTAACAAGTATTGCATTAATGTCCTGGATTTAGGTTTATTTTTAGTTTATTATATCATGCCATGTACTCACATCATCCATATTATATTATAGGGAAACAAACATCAGTTATGACTACAGCTGTAGGAATCATAGTGGTTGTTCTGGTTCTCATCCTCTGTCTCTCTGGCTTCACGTGGTTTAGGTGAGTGAATTGTATTATTATTATTTTTTTATTTAACTTTAGTAACATTGATTGATTGATTAATTCATTAATTAACAAACAGGAAGAAGTCCTCCAAATCCACCTCTGACACAAGAGACACAGCAGACAATGGACAGGTGAGTCTGTTGGAATCAGAAGATGACTGTGATGTCTGTGTATTCTTTGTGAAACATTTCTACTCCTCATGTTGTCTGTCATCTCACCCCATCAGGGACACTCTAGTCCAGTGTATGACAACATCTCAGGCATGACCATGACCCCTACTGCAACACAGACAGCAGCCACCGTAGACCAGGATGATGTTCACTACGCCAGCGTCCACTTCTCTCGCTCCAAAAACCAGGAAGTCCCTCTGTACTCCACTGTTCAACTGCCTCAACCACAGAAACAGTACGAGGATGTCCAGTACGCTGCTGTGAAATTCAACCGCCCCACTGCTGCCACCCAGTAAGCATATTCTGCATTAAGGTAATTCATATGCTGCTGCTTATTGTAGGAGATGTCATCAATAAGCAAAACAGTTGACCCATAGTGACCACTAGTGATGTCATTTCCTTAAACTACGAACCCAACAATGGACATCTCAAGAAAATTACTATGACATGTATTGATGTAAAGATGGTTTTGAGGAACTGCTCATTTTGCGTTCCACATGGCATCATATTCCCTATTTAGTGCACTACAAAGGCAGTGCACTATAAAGGGTATAGGGTGCCAACATTTGGGACGCAACCTTTGTTTCATTTCTGTTTCTCTCTCTTCAGACCTGCAGCAGCACAATCAGCTGAGGAGGACCCCTCTGTGATCTACAGTCAAGGCAGTCAACAAACCCAGAACCAAGAAGACCTGAACACAACAAACCCAGAACCAAGAAGACCTGAACACAACAAACCCAGAACCAAGAAGACCTGAACTCAACAAGTTTGACAAAAACCCATATATTCAAAATAAGTGCCATAAAGCTTGAGGGGGTGTGGAATATTGGCCATTATAAACTGGGTGGTTTATACTACGGCTAAGGGCTGTTCTTGACACAAAGCGGATATGCCGTCGTATATTGGCCTGATTGCTATTAGAAACTGGTTACCAACAGAAATAGTATTTTTTACGCCATACCCGTGGTATATTGTCTGATATACAGTATTCACTTCTGAAATGCAATTTCAGTCAGTCAGCATCCAAGACCCAAACTAACCAGTTTATAATAGTATATAATAATATAGTTGAAAATGTTATAAGTTTAATATTTCTTAAGTAAAATCGTTAATATTTCTGAGTACCAGATCTTTAAAAAATATATGTATTTCTGAAGTAGGCAACCTCAAGGTCCAGTTATATTTTATATAACTACAGTATTTTTTTTTTTATATATGAAGGCTAACAGCAATAGTTATTGTGTTTCTATTATATTGTATTACTTCATAAGCTACTATTAGATGATACACATCGTAGAAGTTTGCTTGATTTTTTTATAAATATTTTTAATTGTTTTTATTACAAACTATGGCACAATTTTGCCTCAATGTCCAGGAAAGAGTTCTGGTTGATGCAACATTTCTTAACGCTTTTATGAAATGTTTTTTTTGTAAACTGTGTGAAGTGTGACATTTTTTCTGATACATTTTTAAGAATAAACGTAATTGTCATTGTTTTGACCTTATTATAACAGTATCTTCAGTGGAGTCTTTAGCAAAGGCCAGCCAACCTTTTGATACAGTATGCGTTGATGAGTATCAAATTTGTCTCCTGTTATTAAACAAAGGGCACTATGGTAGATGGCATCCAAAGGGTTAAGAGTAGTAGCAGCTGCACTTTGATAAATAATATCACCATAATCAAGAACAGATAAAAAGGTTGACTGAATAATCTGCTTCCTAGTGCTTAGAGAAAGGCACGACCTGTTTCCGTAAAAAAAGCCAACTTTAAATCTTAGCTTCTTAACCAGCTCATCTATATGTTTGTTAAACATCAAATCCAAATGCCTACACACACACACACACACACACACACACACACACACACACACACACACACACACACACACACACACACACACACACACACACACACACACACACACACACACACACAGACAGTCATACACATGAACATGCACACACACAGACACACACAAACAATCACGCACACAAACGTGTTTTATCAACACTACATGCAAAAGGTTGTAGTTTTTTCAAATCGTTTTGGTTTTATTTTCACCCATACGTGGTACATTTTCACGACTCTTAGTACAAAACTCCAAACTGGTCACACTTATAACGCAGCCAGTCTTACATTCAAAACCTGTCATTTTACATTCATTTGGATTGTAAACATCTATCACCACACATCCATTAATTCAAAATATAAGTTCATTCTGAAATGTAATTAGAACATTGGTTTAATCACCAAAACACAACATACTATATTTTCAATTTAGTCGTTTTAACTACCAGTTAATCCAATAGCAAACAATGCAAGATATGTGTTTCAAATCGCCCTTAGAAATGCTGAAAGTAATATGCTACTGTACTGTAAATTACACAGTTTTCACATTAGGCAATACACTTACATTACCCAACAAAATTGACAGAAGATCTATAATTTCCATAATATCTATCCAATGTGCAATCAAAGGTGATCAATGAAGACATCCTCTACACATCATTCATGCAAAAATGAAACAAATAAAATGAATGAAAATTAAACAACCTTTAGCACGCATTAATTTGCATCAAGCCTGTCTTGAGCATTTGGCTATAAATTCTCATCCACATCATAGTGAATGTCCTCATTGTTCATGCATTGCAGGACATCATACACCTTCATGCTGAAAAATTCCCCAATAGGGTTGAGGAAAGGAGAGTATGGGGGCAGGTATAGGGTCACGAATCGGGGATGGTCCTGAAACCATACCTGAACCACCTCTGCGTGGTGGAACCTGACATCGTCCCATACAATGACATAGGTGACCCCTTCACCTTGACAGGCCTGGTCAATTTCACTGAGAAACACAATGAGGTGTGCAGCGTTGTAGGATCCAAGTCATGGCCTACGTCCTACCACACCATCTTTAGTGCTTTTATAGTATAGTTCCAGTAATGTATTGTGAAGTAGCATGTGCATCACATAGTAACAGTAATACAGTATATAGTGCTGTACCTGAACATACTCATACAGCTGTTTTATCTGGTGGTTGTTCCTCTCAAAAGGCACCAGGTAAATGTGTTCCATAGATACCTACTGCCTCTTCAAAAGGCAGGTGATTATTAGTAGGCTGATGGATGCACTTTGGCAAAGGTGTCATCATTCTCCTCAATGGCCTGCTTTATTTCAGACAGCCATATGTCATTCCTGGCCCTCACCATTTCCACAACTGCCCACTCCTGCTGGTAGGTCAGCACACTATCACGGTCACCACATGCATTACAATGTGTAATTAACTTTAAATGTAATGGTAAAGCATAGTGCATATCCTGCATATTAACCGGTTTTCTTGGCGAAATGTTTTCATAATCTAATTGACAGCTGATCTTTTTCAGATTGGGATGAACTAATCTGGCAGCCTCTGCCATGGCAAGGCCTCTTGGCCCGGACTTCATTAGACACGACAGTTCCCTGCCGTCTGCCTCCCTCTCTCTGATGTCCACCTCTTTGACCTCTTTGATGGGGACCATGTCCACCTCTTTGACCTCTCTGACGGGTCCCTTGTCCATGAGCTCTTTGATTTATTCCTCTCCCTTGCTGTCTATCCTGCTCCATGTTGAAAGAAATTGCAAGTGTTCACACACACCCTTTTATATGGTGACCAATTGTGGTTACCACTATGTGATATCAGTTAGCAATAACGAGTTGTCATTATGTATGATTATCATGTATCATACATGTAATTTAGATGTTTATACTTTACAAACACACATTTTATTTCTGTAGTTCTCAAAATCCATAATATAGTAGACAAACCAGTTAAAAATCTATAGGTTTACCAAATGGTTAAGTGATTAACCATTAAGCACAGCTGGATTAAGTGATGGTCAAATGTATTTAAACAAATGAGAAGAGAATCATATAAAAGTATTGTGAGCATTGCATTGTGAAGGGCAATGACTTTATATGAAAGGTATTTCTAGATGAAATACTGATTATGTTTAGTGAAAAAAGTTACTGTGTGATTTTTTTGTGTTTTACTCAGTCATTTGAAAATGAGCTTAAAGTTGTGAAAAAACACCTTTTTGATTATCTGTTTTGAGTTTTGTACTAAGAGTTGTGAAATTGGATAACCACTTTACAATATGTTTTATTTATTTATTTTATTTTTATTTTAGAGGGTGGGGTAAGGGGGGATAGAAGGATTACTTTATCCTATCCCAGGTATTCCTTAAAGAGGTGGGGTTTCAAGTGTCTCCGCTGTCCTAGCGTCGTGAGGGATCTTGTTCCACCATTGGGGTGCCAGAGCAGCGAACAGTTTTGACTGGGCTGAGCGGGAACTGTGCTTCCGCAGAGGTAGTGGGGCCAGCAGGCCAGATGTGGATGAACGCAATGCCCTCGTTTGGGTGTAGGGACTGATCAGAGCCTGAAGGTACGGAGGTGCTGTTCCCCTCACAGCTCCGTAGGCAAGCACCATGGTCTTGTAGCAGATGCAAGCTTCAACTGGAAGCCAGTGGAGTGTGCGGAGGAGCGGGGGTGACGTGAGAGAACTTGGGAAGGTTGAACACCAGACGGGCTGCGGCATTCTGGATGAGTTGTAGGGGTTTAATGGCACAGGCAGGGAGCCCAGCCAACAGCGAGTTGCAGTAATCCAGACGGGAGATGACAAGTGCCTGGATTAGGACCTGTGCCGCTTCCTGTGTAAGGCAGGGTCGTACTCTCCGAATGTTGTAGAGCATGAACCTACAGGATCGGGTCACCGCCTTGATGTTAGCGGAGAACGACAGGGTGTTGTCCAGAGTCACGCCAAGGCTCTTCGCACTCTGGGAGGAGGACACAACGGAGTTGTCAACCGTGATGGCGAGATCATGGAACGGGCAGTCCTTCCCCGGGAGGAAGAGCAGCTCCATCTTGCCGAGGTTCAGCTTGAGGTGGTGATCCGTCATCCACACTGATATGTATACAAGACATGCAGAGATGCGATTCGCCACCTGGTTATCAAAAGGGGAAAGGAGAAGATTAGTTGTGTGTCGTCTGCGTAGCAATGATAGGAGAGGCCATGTGAGGATATGACAGAGCCAAGTGACTTGGTGTATAGCGAGAATAGGAGAGGGCCTGAGAACTGAGCCCTGGGGACACCAGTGGTGAGAGCACGTGGTGCGGAGACAGATTCTCGCCACGCCACTTGGTAGGAGCGACCGGTCAGGTAGGAGACAATCCAAGAGTGAGCCGCGGAGATATCCAACTCGGAGAGGTTGGAGAGGAGGATCTGATGGTTCACAGTATCAAAGGCAGAAGACAGGTCTAGAAGGACAAGAGCAGAGGAGAGAGAGTTAGCTTTAGCAGTGCGAGAGAGCCTCCGTGACACAGAGAAGAGCAGTCTCAGTTGAATGACCAGTCTTGAAACCTGACTGGTTTGGATCAAGAAGGTCATTCTGAGAGAGATGGCACGCTCAAGAGTTTTGGAGAGAAAAGAAAGAAGGGATACTGGTCTGTAGTTGTTGACATCAGAGGGATCGAGTGTTGGTTTTTTGAGAAGGGGTGCAACTCTCGCTCTCTTGAAGATGGAAGGGACATAGCCAGCGGTCGAGGATGAGTTGATGAGCGAGGTGAGGTAAGGGAGAAGGTCACCAGAGATGGTCTGGAGAAGAGATGAGGGGATAGGGTCAAGCGGGCAGGTTGTTGGGCTGGCTGGCCATCACAAGTCACAAGATTTCATCTGGAGAGAGAGGAGAGAAAGAAGTCAAAGCATAGGGTAGGGCAGTGTGAGCAGGACCAGCAGTGTCATTTGACTTAACAAACGAGGATCGGATGTCGTCAACCTTCTTTTCAAAATGGTTGGCGAAGTCATCCACAGAGAGGGAGGAGGGGGGTGGAGGAGGAGGATTCAGCAGGGGAGGAGAAGGTGGCAAAGAGCTTCCTAGGGTTAGAGGCAGATGCTTGGAATTTAGAGTGGTAGAAAGTGGCTTTAGTAGCAGAAACAGATGAAGAAAATGTAGAGAGGAGGGAGTGAAAAGATGCCAGGTCCGCAGGGGAGTCTAGTTTTCCTCCATTTCCGCTCGGCTGCCCAGAGCCCTGTTCTGTGAGCTCGCAATGAGTCGGTCAAGCCACGGAGCAGGAGGGGAGGACTGAGCCGGCCGGAGGATAGGGGATATAGAGAGTCAAAGGATGCAGGATGATACTTTCAGCGACTAACATGAATAATACTGGTAACAGCTTTTTAATACTTGTTGCTCCTGATGTGTTTAATGATGATTTACTTTGTATTGTTGTCAGACATTGTTCTGCATTTTATATTATCTAATACCATATTGTTCAGTGTCATGATATTGCTAGTTTTATTATTAAAAAATATATATTATTAACTATTTAGATACATCAAATATTTTTACATTTGCAGTTTTTACAGTGTTGTTCAGTGTCAATACAGGATAAACATAATGTTGTAAATAAAATAAAAATTTGACAATATAGACATTGATTATTTGATTAACTATTAATACATTGATTCATGACTATTTCCACTTCGATGTTGTTTCTTGTATTTCTGCCTATTGGACACATGATGGCTCTATTGAACCACGTAGCCATTACTGTCAGGAGATAAACTATCATAGATCAATAATAATTCATCAGAAATCACACGCACTGTTAACTGAGTTGTCTCATTTCAGGTGGAGAGCTCAGACCCTGTGAATTTTTTATTTAATTAGGCAATTCAGTTAAGAACAAATTCTTATTTACAATGACGGCCTACCCCTGCCGACACTGGGCAAATTGCGCGCCACCCCATGGGACTCACCATTATGGCCAGATTGTGATGAAGCCTGGAATCGAACCAGGGTCTGTAGTGACAGGGTGCACTACAATACCCCACCACAGGGGACATGGTATAGACAGGGTGCACTACAATACCCCACCACAGGGGACATAGTATAAACAGGGTGCACTACAATACCCCACCACAGGGGACATGGTATAGACAGGCTGCACTACCAGACCCCACCACAGGGTGCATAGTATAGACAGGCTGCACAACCTTTTAGGACTATGCTATTAGTTCCATTGTATGTTTTTGGACTCTGCCTGCTGTTTGTCCTCCTGTCCAGGGGGTGGAGCTGGAGAGCATCAGGCTGGTGATCAGGTACCCAGACCGCTGGATGCAGAGAACCCCTCCCTCTCCTCAGAGGACCAACCCTATAGGCCTCAACACCTCCTCAGCCTCCCAATACGCCTCCACAGGGTAAGGACATCTGTCTCTGTCAAAACATCAACTATCATTTATAAACATATATAAGCATTTATAATTGGTTAATTATGAGTTATTCTGAAGTTTTACCAATCAACTCATATCATAACTTTTGACACAGAAAAAATGACAGACAAATGCCGGATTGTGCAGGCGGGAGCACAGGCATGCGGTTGCAGGTGTTTTCATGTGTCCTCCATAGAGACAGATAGAGGACTCTAGTGCCCAAAAGCCAGTTTTAGCATGGGTAGCACCATTGAGCACTT